>NC_072463.1:16245587-16545587 GCF_027596085.1 Anoplopoma fimbria
TCTCCAATGTAAGTAGTTCTTCTGGTTATTATATTCCTCTCTTAAACTGAATTATTTTCCCTGAGTTGCTCAGCATTGCTTTGCTCTTCAGTAAAATAAGTTATCAGCACACTTGCTCATATCTACTCAAATAGTGTTGTTGATGGTACAATGGATTGTGAGACAGTGGAGGCAAATGGTCCATCAGCCAGAGACCACATACCAATCCTTTTCCTTCCTTCACAATATACCACATATAAATTTATTGGCAGAAATGTAATACAATATTCATTACTATGTTTGTACTATGTGAACATTGTAATATTAATTTAGTTTTTATGTATTGTACATAGTTACATTAGTGTATGTTTGTTAACTTAGAATGAGCCCTTCATAGCTATATAGGTAGCAGGACCTCTTCAAGGAGACCGCCATATTGCACTGGCTCTCTAGAACACCTTCATGTTTTTACATTACCTGAAGGCCACCATAGTTCTCCAACACGCTTGGAAAGTGAGGGGTGGGGGGATGGGTATTTAGTTGCTTGCAATTCTTCAACATCACCACGAGATCCTTAGAAATCCTACACACTGCTCTTATAACTAGCAAAAGTGGAATTGGACAAGCCCTAAATGCTTATGCGTCATGCATTTAAGACTATGCGCTATACATTGTTTAAATTGGGCACAAAGTCTTTAAAGTCGATGAAATCTGTCCATTTCCCTATATTACTTGCTTCAAATACTAGTTGGTGTATTGTATTTGTAGATGCATCCTCACAATAACAAAAAATGTTATTATTATTATTGTGTAATGCTTAAATAAAATGCCCAGCCCAAACAGGCTTCCAAGACATTGTAAGCCATTATTTTAAAAGAGAGACAGAAACCAGAGATGAACATACCAAAATACAAATATTACATAAACAAATAAACCATCCTTTAGCCAACTTATTATTGTCAGTGTACCAAAACATTAAAAAAAAATTTAACAGACATTTCATTTTATATATTCTCAAGTCATCATTATTGGGACTATACAGAAGAAAATAAATGTTATTCATTCTCAACATAATAAACCTAATTCGCATATTTCACACAACCTGTTGTCCTCCCGGATAGTTTTAAATTTGCCAACTTCAAAGGCCAGAGAGAGTTCTCAACTGTGCAACTAGATACCATTGACTCCTTGATAAGTTTGCTATAACATAAGATTCAGCGCTATAATTGTCTTTTGAAAATGTTTGTAGTTTTGTCTTGAACAATATCTTAACAATTTTTCTTCAAATCTAGCAAGTGTCTTACTTCAAAATGTGTTCATGCTGCATGATAAATGTGACTATGAATATATTGTGGTTCAGCCTCCTAAAAAACAGCATGAAGCTTTGTAGCCCATGGAGAACCGTATGATTTGCTCCAAAGGAAAACCATCTTATTGACCCTGTATGATTCCAGTCTTATCATTTCAAAATTTGAACTTATTGATCCTGGAATCCAACCCATATCACTCTGAACAGCCAAGAGCAAACGTGTGAACATTCAAACAACAGTGTCAATCTTTATTATGTATAGATTCTGCTTTTTTACATTATGCATATCCCCGAAGCATTATTTAATATGGCGGAGACACTTTTCTTTCACAAACTTAACATATTGTAAATAATCCTCACCCAATTCATCATGATTAAGTAAACAGTGAGGCCTACTGCAATTAGTAAGACAAACAGTGGCAATGTTATACCTCTAACTAGGCATTAGCCAAGTCAGCTAACCATTGCATGCAAAAATCCTCAAACCCCAACTCATGAAGCACATCCTAGAACAAGCATAACAACAAATCAGCAAGCAACTGACGTAGAATGTATGCTTTAATAGTTTATTTTTACTCACCATTTTGCCTGAATGTGAGATGAACAAAATCCCCAAAGAACAAAACTCAAAATCTTGGTGGGCTAAATCCCTAAACAGCAGAAGCCAACAAATCCGAGAGTTTTAAAATATTTTCCATTTTATATTCTTCTTCAGAGAAACCAAAACACAATGCCAAAATTGCTTATTGATAAGTTTCAACCTATTGAATATCAATCACGTGTGAGTGAGTATGTATGTGTGTTTATGTAAGTAGATCAGGTGGGTGGACAGAGATTCTGCTGCATTCAGAGTGTTTAATAATAAAGAAAAATAACCAAAGCTACATTCAATATATATTAAACACAAAATTATTTTACAGGCAAGCTGCAACCAGTACCAGTACTTACTATTTACTCAGGTCTGCAAAGTAACCTAAAGCATGAAACACATTTATTAATTTGGAAGGTAAACCGGCAATTATTTGTGCTTTGTTAGAGATCTCTTGCCGTTATTATTATAATTCTATTTCTATAAAAAGGTCTAAATTGTCTAACAAGCAGACTGTGTAACATGGGAGGTCCATTGTTTATCCTTAGCATACAACTGCATGCCCTTCCACTGTAAGTGTTGGCTTACTGAAATGCTGCTTGTCGATTTTAGGTGGACGTTGAAGATCTTCTCACTCTCAGTCAGCTGGCCCAGCTCGCAGCAACTCCCTCAAAGCTGAAGACGATGCAAGATGTGACAAAAATCATGACAGTCATCGATCCTGTTGACTTTGGTGCTTTCTTTGACATAGTCTCACCAGCCATTGAGGTAAACATCAGTATAGCTGACACTAATATTACTTGCATTGTTTCTACGCACAAACACATGGCATATTAATTAATTATATTGTCAAAGAGTAACTTTAAAATCCACCTGAAATGCATTTTATGTAACATTGAAATGCTAGTTTATAGGGCACACCTAGCTAAAACCAATGCAGTCTAAAGTTATTCAATAACTCGGCAATTAATCCTACCTTCCTTAAGGTTATGATAGACGGTTACTGCGGTGTTAAGATTTTGTCAAAGCAAACATAAGCAAATTACTTGGCTTACTTAAATAAGCTAGCAAAAATTGACCAAGAAAAATTGTACCAACTAACATCATTTTGCAGACTAATGTTAAAAAAACTAATTTATCTAACGTTAGCCGGTTTCTGTAGCAAGTTTTACCAGTTTTAATAAGAAAATGTTGGTCATTTTACACACATCAAACTTAAACTGAAACACCCTCTTTTTTCACAACTTTATACACAGAAATGTCTACATAGCTTAAATAATGTAGTGTAATACGACATCTCTGCAATAAATCCTCACTTCATTAAGGTTATGATAAACTATTTTAGGGAGGTGTCGAATCCAAGTAATGATAATTTTGGAGGCTGAAGTTTGTGATGCTGTTTAATTGTATTGTACATAGCCCCTAAAGCCCTGTAAGAGGATTTTTTTTTATCTTGCTAGCGTAATTAACTTGCGAGAAAAGTTATTATCTTGTGCACACATGATAAAAAATATACAGCCATTTATATCACTTATATCAAGCTATCTAACCAGATGCTTTAAACCTGCCTGCAAATGTCAAAGTTGGTGTTTTTAGGTGTTGAATGGAGTGGCCCTGTTACTTCTGTACCTCAGCTTATAACACTCTGCTTTCAGCTTGAAACGTAGTGAGTCTGCTCAACTCTCAGTCAAACAGACACATGGGCCTTCTTTTATGGAAAACATTTTGACTTGTCACTGGAGGAAAAGCACAGCTAGTTGTAAATAATGAAAATAATAATGGCTGAATTCCTTTTAACGTCTTTGATTTCGAGGCTCTGGTATTGTGCATGCTTGTTCACTGTCACTCTTACTGAAACTCTTGAGTAGACCAGATCATTTAGTAACACCTGTGCTTCTATAAAAGTCAAAATGTCCTCTTGTGAGCAAGGCTTACCCAACTTCTTAGCCAGGACTCTGCATTCAAAAACCCATACTGCCATCTTTTAGTATGCCAGAAAAAGATTTTGTATGTCCTAGTCGGGCGGCAACCTCATGTTCGGAAAATTCAAGTTAAAGCAGAGGTGCCTTAAACTTGCGTCCTGTCCACTGGCTATTGGGGCGGCTGTGGCACATGAGGTAGAGCGCTTGTCCAGTAACCACAAGGTTGGTGGTTCAAATCCCTACAGTCAACATGCCGAGGTGTCCTTGAGCAAGACACCTAACCCCAAGTTGCTCCCCGGGCGCTTCATTGCAGCCCACTGCTCCTCCGGGATGGGTTAAATGCAGAGAAATAATTTCCCCATTGTGGGACTAATAAAGGATTGATTATTATTATTATTATTATTATTATCAGGATGCGGCTCCTCTGGTTTCATAAAGAACAGCATGATGCTCGTTTCATGAATTATGGTCCCATTTGTAGTAGAAACCAAATAAAGCAGGGTACCATAAACTCATGTTTATTGAGAAGTAAAGTGAGAAGTGGCGTAATTTTCTCATAGACTTTTATACAATCAGACTTAAACTGCTGGCCATTTGAAAGAATGCAAGTTGAGGCACTTTTGCATTGGCTTCACTTTTATGACCTAGAAAGTCCTGCCTGCTTACCAGAGGCTTATAAAGAAAATTTTAGATAAAGGGCATTACACGATTTCTGCAACAAGGAGTTCTGTACAGTATCTCCAGTTGGATTTTAGAAACAAGAAACAGGAACAAAGCACAAGGGAATAAATATATTTGGGTTTTGATATAGCATTAAATAAACAACTTACTAATGGTAACATGATTCATAACATAACTTTTTTACTATAATGTAAACCCTGTAGTTCAAACTCTTATAAATGCTATGGTATATGTCCCCAGATCAACCCAGCCAACTACACAGTTGAGGTGAAATCTGCCTTCCTCCAGGCAGTGTTTGACAGAGGGAATCTGTCCTCTCCAGCTATCAGTGACGCCGAGTTTCTGCTGTGGCTCAGGGTTCGACTAAGCCCTCTCCTAGTTAACCTCTCTCCAAGCTTGGTGACACCCTTATTCGACATTGTGAACAAAAGGAGTTGTAACAGCAGCCAAGAGATGTAAGCATTTATTTTGTTGGAGTTAAGATCATTGTGATGATATGTATTTTTTAATTGCTTAAGACTGATTTTAATCTGAATTTAGGATAACATTGCTGGACACGAAACACTTGACACTCAGCAACAACACCCAACAGGAGATCTACAAAAGAATCCTCCTCTTCCTCCAAGGTTTGCTTGGGACATCATGACAAAACAAAAATTGTTGTGAAGTGGATATGAATTTCCAATTTTTTTTTTCCTCTGGCAATATGTTCCCAAAGTTAAAATTTTGATTATTATTTATTTAAGAGTATTCTGTATTTCGGTACACAGTCATTTCATTTGTGTTTAAAACAGAGTCAACGCCCCTCAAGTGTTACAGTGGTGGAAGCTTCTACATCTATCTGAGAAGCACTTTCCTCAGCTTTGGTTTTCCAGATTTGTCCACGTTCACATCACTTCTGCCACAAACACGCGAGTCAGAGGTAATAACATTACAAAACAATACTTCTATTTAAATTCACACACAAGCGGTTAAATAAGAGTTACCACCTGGTGATAACTTTAATGCAAATTCCCATAGATGTTGTGCTATTCCAGCAGTAATATCCACATTCTCTTTTCTTCTTTTAGCTCCTAAGTACCATCAGCACCTCAGAGCTGCATCAGTTCCTAAGTGAACCCAATGTAATTGGTAACAACTCTGACATCTGTGTGATCTTCAACAACTACAACGACACTCCTGCCTTCCTAGAAAATGTATGTCCCTTATCTGAATGGTGCCATATAAGATATGTTATTTCTGATGAAACATGCCACATGTTGCTTTTACCAGCATTTATATAATGATTTATTCACCATAGACAGTATTTGAACATAATACATATTTAATGGTTTAGGGTTTTACACCAGTCTTTCATTAAACATGTAAATACATCTGTGGGCCATTAGGAGGATGTTCCAGATGATGTGAAGATGGTGACCCTTCCCTGTGTTTGGCCTTTGGCGCTGAGCAGCAATAGCAGATCCGAGGTTGACTCCTGGTTCGACCTGCGGTTGACAAACTATCTTAGATTCCTCAGCAAGAGCCTCATCAGCCCCAACGAAGTGCAGAATGCTTCCTGTCTTGCCTTCAAGAAACTGTAAGTCTCTTCTTTTCACAGTGTCAGAAAGCCCTTGGCCATTATTCAATTTGCGTTCTTTTCCTTTCAATAGGGTCTCTGTATTGGGAAATAACTTCACATACAACTCGGAGTTTGGACATGCTGATGTATACACCAGCATCAGCACCTACTTGAGAACAGGTAAGATGCATTTTTGAGCAAATGTATAATGGATGTGTATCTAAAGGATCTACTACCGACTATCCATGCTGAGTCTAACTTTCTCTAGGTGCAGTCTACACAGCTGAAATTATATATTTTTCTACCCCAAGAGTTTGCTTGAGGTTTTTTATGCATTGGGTCATTTGGTATAGGGTGAGAAGTGTTCATACCCAACTGTCCAAAATTATTTGGGCAAATAGTGAGATTCTACAGCATATTAATGAATAGGGATATGATACCTGCAATTTAAACTGATAAGGCAACTGGATTTTTATACATGTTATTTCCATGTGCAGCTTTACATTTTCTAAAACAAACTTTGCGTCAACAATAATTTTTTGGGATTGTTCAAACATTTTATGGTCAGGATGATACCTAAAGGATCCCAAGTTCCTCTATACCTGCAAAATGAATGACACTCCCATCAGCCTTAACGTACCTTGTGTTTATTGCTTATTGGCAAATGCATGCTAACATGCTTAACTAAGATGGTTAATATTATATCTGCTAAACATATGACGTTAGTATTTAGCTCAAAGCACCACTGTGCCCAATTTCAGCTTCACAGAGTCGCTTGCAAGGCTGTAGACTCACATTTCAGTTTAAGCTCCACTGATCTTTAAATATTTGTGCCATCGTTTGTAATATAAAGAGATAACAATGATTGTTATATTACTTTAGTGTTAAATATATTAAGTTATTTGTTGGCAATGTTATTTGTTTTCCCTATTTTGTAGGCTCTGAAGCCAGATGCTACAATGCCAGTGATGCAGAACTAAATTCTACCGCCTGGTTTGTCAATTACATCGGCAACTTTGTGACATTTATCACTGTGGATGATCTCACCACCTTCACCTCCACCAGTCAAGTATGTCCTGATATCCACTCTATAAAACTTATTTCAAGTTAATGCTTTAACAAAACAAAGAAGATGTTTAGACCAGCCATAGCTCTTACATTTGTAATCTAGTTTTGTTTAAATCTATTTATTGTTTTATTTTTAATACATTTTAGTTAAGGCTGAGAAACCCAAACAGCAATAAAAAAGATGTATTCACCTTTTTGTTGATATATTTTTAAAGGCTGAAGTGTTCTTGGTGGACCAGGCCAACCTGAAGCTCTTTAACAACACAGCAATCCCACAAAACGTAACAGACTACTACATCTCCAAGCTTTTTGAATTTGACCCAAACTTTAGCCCACTGAAGTGAGTATGCACCAATTTGACAAAATCTGTTATTGTGTGTGCAGTATATAATATATATTATTTAGAGGGTGAATGTATGTTTTCCATGAATTAAAATGTCTATATTTGTTTTTTGTCTAGGATTCCAGGCCTTTTCATATGCTCTTCTGAGGTCCCAAGTCTGGCATATTCTTCCATAAATGAAAATGAGACCATACTCATCTTGAATGAGCTGAAGGAATTCTGCAATGGAACAGAGGACCCTGAGGTACCAGCTCTGATTATTTATACACAGAAACAGAGATTGAGTTTTTTGAGAACTTTTTATGGGTAAAACCCCAAAACAACACTTGGTCTATGCCTTTCTTATAATTGTGCATGATTCTCTCCACATCTTTCTCTGACAGATCATTACAACTAAAGTCAAATGATTTTAATTTTTTCTTAATACGGTGTGTTTTATTCTAAAGGTGTCTGCAGCTTTGGCATCCAACATCCAGACTTTCACTTCAGAGACATTTGTGACCCTGGGCAGTGCCACCTCAGGCCTGACCAGCAGCCAGATCACTTCAGTTCCCCCGTCAGTACTGGTTTCCTCTTTGTCCACCCTGAGCTCAGTCAGCAGCTGGAGCCAGGAGCAGTCCACCACAATCATCCAAGCCATCACTACCTCAGGCTTCCTGGTAAAGGCCTTACTGTCCGCTTAACATGGCTGATAATCATGTGATGTGTATTTAATGCTTCAAAGCATTTTTAACAAGCTGTGTTCTGTATTTAGTTCAGCGTGGTTTCATGACCATGACGTATTTTGCATATGCCACTGACCATGACTTTGATAAATGCAAATGTATCAAACAGATCAACAACGGATCCTCCCTGGAATCCCTCGGCACACTCATTGCAGGAGTTCCTTCAGGGTCAATTGAAAAAATCCCAGCGTCTGAGCTATCCACCCTCTCCCAGAGCAGCACCTTTGTTTCCAACATGCTGAAAGCCCCCACAGTCGTCCAACAGACCTTCGTCCAAAAGGTACAAGTTAACTTTTGAGCCATGACTGTTCTAAGATTAAGATTAAAACACATTTGATACTAGGATGCCCATTTTACTGTATTATTATATGGAGCGCATACAAATAAACAAGAGTATAACTTTTTCTTCTCAAAATACTTATTTCTCCCCCGCCACCAAGCGCTGCAGATACTGCCCAGTGCTCACTGTGCTCTTCTCAGCATTTTTGGGTTTTTTATGTGCAATTTAATTATAATGTATGTATAAGTGTTACACATAGCAGGTATACATTTGTGTAAATGCAGAAATAGAATTCAAGAACCCCAGAACGTAATGCATGTTTTATATGTGTTATCTTACAGGAATTTTAGGATGATTTTTGATTGGGGTTTTAACACTATTTAATTACTTGGTAGATCATTTCTCTGAACTCAAATGCCGCCAGCGTGGTGCAGAATGTCCCTGATGCTATGGCAACTGAGATTCCACCGTCCCTGCTGGTACTCTCTGCGGAGACTGCGGAGATCAGTGTGATTAACAGAAAGGAATGGACGGGAGTTCAGGTCAGTATTTGGCGATAAAACAGAATATAGTAAATAGGAGAAAAGTTTTTGCCAATACATTCAGCACCGCACCTCAGTAGCAGAAAGGTTACCATGCATCCATGCAGGACTATTGTTGCATGTCATACCACTCTCTCTCCCACTGTTTCCAGTCTGCCTCTACCCTTCATCTGTCCAATAAAGGCAATAAAATGGCCAACAGGTATCTTTAAATATAGTCAAATTCAGGGTCAATTTGAGGCAATTTTAACAGTTCAACACACACAGCAAAAGCCAACAGGGACTGTCCTGAAGATCCTGTGTTTTTTCCAAAAGTCTGTACTGTTTATGATATCAGATTAAAGCTATAGGAAGACGAAAAAAACTTAAATTTAAAACATAATAAATCTACACCAACACTAGATTTATTATCTTTACAACAATGTATGATAGTATGTATCACAGTTATAAATTGTCGCTGTGAAGAGATAAATAATTACGTTTTTATCTGTCTGTCTTCTAGGCCTCCATGTTTTTTGGAGAACTGGCTGGAACAAACTTTAACGCCGAAGAGTAAGTGAACAAGCTCTGCGACATTTTCTTTTCCCCATGGAAGATTTTCATGACCTATTAACCTTTTTAGTGTTTTTTCTATTGTTCCCAAAGGTTTAATCCGTCTGTTCTGCAAGGCTTCACGTGCACATCAGCTAGTAGAATAAAAGAAACCAGAATCCGGGGGTTGGTCCGTGCCTGTAGGCCGAGGAAAGGCAGGGCCAAGGTGCAACTGAAAGAATCACAGGTAAATTCAAATTAAATCTAACTAAAACCAAGCTTAATTAAATTAAATAACTAAGGCCCTTTATCTGAAGTTGATAATTAAAATAAATTGGACATATAACAAATAGAGTCATCAATTTAAAAAAGTATGTTGTGTTATGGACTTGTTTAAAAATAAGTATTATTCTGTGTCTTTGCATCATTTTCTACAGCTCACCTGCATGAACAACCTGCTCAAAGGCAACTTCTCCCAGACCTTTACAGATTATCCCTCAGACATGCTTCTCTACTTAAAGTGAGTCTGTCTCCACGCATTTCTTTTGGAATTGCCTCATGATGTGCTTGCAATATAATATGGGATACATGTGCCCATTAATGTTCCTTCTATACCTCTTATTACAGCGGCAAAGATGTCAAGACGTCCAACTGCAGGTCATACTTTTCCGCTGTGGGTGCTGCAGACTTCTCTGTTGCCTCCAGTGTTTTGAACAAGGCCTCGCTGCTACTCAGTGAAGCCAGGACCTGCTTGGTGAGTGTCATTCAAATTAGGGTTTGCTTGGTTTAGCTAAGGGTGATAGGGTAGGCTGCAGCTTGTTGTTACTGTAGGTAGTCATCCCAAACATATAACTTTTATTGCAAGCAATGAAAAAGTTTCACATAAATACTAAAATGTACGAGGGAGCAAGCAACATTCACAGTATTACTTGAAAACAAAAAGGTCATTTCCAATATGCTATAAGTGGTAACAATGTTAGACTGTCAAGGTACTGTGGCACATTTTAAAGTTAAATATTGTTTTTACCTGTCTAGGGTATAACTGGTGAGAAACTGAGCAAAGACAATGTGGAGGTCCTAGGAAATATGGCCTGCACTCTGGACAGTTCTTACATCGAGAATGCTGATCCTCTCATTCTGGAAAAACTCAAAGCCTGCAAGGACTTCTCTGAAAGCCAGGTGGCTGCCATGGAGATGCTGCTGCTGTCTGGGAAAACAAAATATGGGTACAAGAATTTGATTAATCTATAGCTATTAGGCAGCAAATTAAAAGATAATGGTGGTGATATTCTATATTATTCTCATTGTTAGCATAGTCAGCAAATCCCATGAAACGACCAGAACCAACATTGAATGATCTTACCATCAAGTTTGTCTGTGTGTCCAAAACCTGATAGCATATTACATATCCAGGAAATATTAAAAGCACATCAGTAATCCTGACACTCACTTACAAATGCTGAAAATAGTCCCCAACAAATATTTTAATATTTTGTAAAACAAACTACAGAACCGGCTGTTATTATTATTATATAATTTAAACTATATATTTGTGATCCTTTTTTTGTTAAAATATTTTTTTCAACAAACTGAGTTGGGACCGAGTGCCACACAGTCAGAGAGTATTAAGGGATGGACAAAATTGGAAATATAGAGCTTTATGTTGTTAATGTTAATGTTTTTTTCTACTTTCCAGCTCAATTTGTACTGAACCCCATACAAATTACTTTATTTAATAGTGATTGTCAAATAACAACAATGACTAAAGTCAATTGTCATGCTTAATCATTATTTAAGTAGGTGAATCTGGAGTTACTACCAAATGTTTTAACACCACCCAGCTCAACTCCTGTCACCAAGTGGGTATCAAGGTAGAAAGCCCGACCAAAGGAACATATCATCATCTGTTTTTCAGGAATGTCACCACCTGGAACAAGCAAACACTGGACAACCTCGGTATCCTGCCTCTATATTTAACAAGAAACTTCTGGGGCCAGTTCAAAGCTGTACGTGTTTCACCTTTACATGATTCTTAATGCTAATTAGTCCAATTATATTTATTTAATCTTATGTTTTTAAAGTATCTTTAAGAGACACCTTACTAAAACAACTATTTATTTTGCAGCCAACAAAGAGAAGGTTCCTAAAGACCTTTATGTCCCAACGGAGGAAAACAAAGACAAAGAAGAGCAAGCTCAAGGTGCTGTTTCGACAGATCAGCGCTGGCAGGATAAAACGAGGAGCAGGTAAAGATGAAATTGCAAAAAGCTACAGTGGTTTTTTTTCCTACTTTACAGACGTTGATACAGTACAATATTTTATGAAACTGGTGAGCATTTATATGTATTTGTGTGAATTTCATAGAATGACTTAAAGCAAATTGATACACTGGTGTGTCTAAAACCACTTACTTTTTTTCCACACATTGGTCAATTATCCTCAAGGCTGCACTGTGGGCAACATCACCCAGGTGACAGTCAGCGAC
Organism: Anoplopoma fimbria; assembly: GCF_027596085.1. Classification (NCBI taxonomy): domain Eukaryota; kingdom Metazoa; phylum Chordata; class Actinopteri; order Perciformes; family Anoplopomatidae; genus Anoplopoma; species Anoplopoma fimbria. The sequence continues at coordinate 16,257,603 of NC_072463.1, forward strand.
AATTCCTTCCCCTTTGGCTACGACCAGACGCAATTTGACCTCTGCCTGGACATCTCTGTTCTGAAGGACAACCTCTACTCTATCTGCGAGAAAGTGGACGACGATGACTTCCAGAAAATCATTCTGAAGAAACTCAACCAGGTAATTTTTGTATATGAAATGGTTGCTTAGCATGATTGAGATATTCCTTCACCATTCAGCCTCGCTGGTAATGGAGTTTTTCCAAACATATCCAGAATTCTTGAGAAATAACTACACAGGGATTGTTACAGGAATATACCAGAATGTGTTTCATATCTTTTGAGACATATTTATTATATTACGTGGTTGTTTTCAGTTGTTATTTGTGAATGTGATTATCAATTTAGAGGTTATTATGGTATCATGTGGCACTGGCAAAAGTGGATCGGATTCATCTATTTATAGGTAAATGCAGCGGGATTTTCATTAACATGATTTAATTTTTTATTTCATGTGTTACTCCACATTCTCTGTTCTTCCAGGCATTCCCATCTGGTGTTCCTGATGAGCAAGTTCAGGTGCTGGGTTCAGTGTCTCGTGTGGCATCACTTGATGACATCTCCAAGTGGAGCATCACCAAAGTTGACACCCTGGCAGCACTCATGAAAGCTGATGATGGATCATGGGAGGCAGCAAAGGTACAATGTAGAGGGATTATCAAGACGACAAAATGTCGAGATTTGAATCTTAAAACTGTCTTATCTAAAATATTATGAAATATACCCATACCTGTGTACATTTGCTCACTTTCTGTGTCATCTTTGATGTTGTTTAGAGCAAAGAAATCATCACCAAGTATCTGAATACTGTTGGAAACTCCCTGGGAAGCGCTGAGCTGAACAGTATTGACTCCAACCTGTGCTCATTAGACACCAGTACACTGAGTACAATCACCCCAGACAGTATCAGGTGGGTTGTAGCATTCAGCTTAAAGGTGCCTTAACATGACCCCTGTGAGTGATGATACAGATTAAACACTGTATGTTACTGTCTCCTTGAACCTTGTCAGGAATACCAAGCCTCTGAATGTGGGGTCATGTTCATCTGAGCAGAAGAAAGTCCTGTATGAGATCAGTAAAATTTCCTTCAGCACACTCCGTTCCAGCTCCCCTACCTATTACAATTTGATTACTCCCTATCTAGGTAAGAATTCAAGCTAAGTGTCTTTCCAGCTGTTTGTCTCTCCTCTTGTGAAACTGCTCTCTAATCTCCTGTTTTCCTCTCTACTATGAAAGGTGGAGCCCCTCTGTCGGATGTAGTAGCACTGTCAAACCTGAACATCAGCATGGATGTAAACACTTTCCAGAGTCTGGATTCTAACGTGATCAATGTAAGGATACTAGAGTTGACAACAGAAAGGGTTTTGGACAAGCACTATCTATGCAGTGGTTTTATTGTGAATATACGGCAATTGAGCTGAGATGATGCTTTAGCATAACTTAAATCTTAAAACTGTAATGGATTTGGGAGAATCTGAGGATCAGTTGAACCATTAAAGGATGTGAAATGCTCAATGACTCCTATAATTTAGAACTTAAACCAATCTGAGTCTTTTCCAAGAATATGCGTTTTATGTTCAGTTTGATTCCCTTTATTGTGAGTACTTTTCCTTTGGGCCAAAAAGCTGTCAGGTGCTAGGGTGAAAACTAACAGTTTTTTAAATCCTTACTGTATTTTTGAAAATGTAAATGATCATTTAAAATGATTATGGTTTATCACTAAAGTGTATCTAGGAAAAAGAATTTAAGCAACTTCCTTTCAAATCTATATTTTCCCGGTTGCTTATGTGTCAAAACTTCAGACCAATTTTCACACTGTTTCATTTGTAATATGCAGGGTTTGACTGTGAACGATGTTAAAAGCCTCATGGGTAACCAGCTACAAGATCTGAAGCTGTTTGAGAACGCTACCGTGGTTCAGCTCTGGAGAAACATGCAAACACAGGCAGACCTGGACACACTGGGTGTGAACCTGACCACCAACAGAGTCGACATGACAACTGCAGCATCCAGCTCTACTCCATCAGCTGGAACCAGCACTGTGACAGCAACAAATGGTAAAAAAAACAATTTTTTTGTGTAAAAAATTTGGGGCTGACCCCTTAAAACAACCAAAGGTGAGCAACTATGACCTCATTTTCAGTACCAGTTTAACCACTGTCAATGAAATGTGCATTTATTGCTTAAAATTCCTGTTTTAGTGTTAATGTCCTCACTCTGAATGGTTTTCAGCCTCAGAAGGACACCAGTGTGCAATCATAACATAGAAGTGTATTGTTAATGGTAATATTTGAATTCACGTCCAGTTAATGATATGCAATAAAATAGATTACAGTAGATGAAGTAACACTGCTGCAATCACTGAGTGACCACATCGAATCTCAATGCAATCTGACTGATTTTACAATGTACTGTCTGACTACATTGCATCTTATCCACAGGAAACCCAGGCAGCTCAAGCGCAAGCCCGACCACGGTTAAAACAACCAAAGGTGAGCAACTATGACCTAATTTTCAGTACCAGTTTAAACACTGTCAATGAAATGTGCATTTATTGCTTAAAATTCCTGTTTTAGTGTTAATGTCCTCACTCTGAATGGTTTTCAGCCTCAGGAGGACACCAGTGTGCAATCATAACATATAAGTGTATTGTTAATGGTAATATTTGAATTCACGTCCGGTTAATGATATGCAATAAAATGGATTACAGCAGATCACGTCCAGTTAATGATATGCAATAAAATAGATTACAGTAGATGAAGTAACACTGCTGCGATCACTGAGTGACTACATTGAATCTCAATGCAATCTGACTGATTTTACAATGTACTGTCTGACTACATTGCATCTTATCCACAGGAAACCCAGGCAGCTCAAGCGCAAGCCCGACCACGGTGAAAACAACCCAAGGTGAGCGACTAGGACCTAATTTACAGAACCAGTTTAACCACTGTCAATGAAATGTGCATTTATTGCTTAAAATTCCTGTTTTAGTGTTAATGTCCTCACTCTGAATGGTTTTCAGCCTCAGGAGGACACCAGTGTGCAATCATAACATATAAGTGTATTGTTAATGGTAATATTTGAATTCACGTCCGGTTAATGATATGCAATAAAATGGATTACAGCAGATTAATAAACACTGCTGCGATCACTGAGTGACTACATTGAATCTCAATGAGATCTGACTGATTTTACAATGCACTGTCTGACTACATCGCATCTTATCCACAGGAAACCCAGGCAGCTCAAGCGCAAGCCCGACCACGGTGAAAACAACCCAAGGTGAGCGACTAGGACCTAATTTACAGAACCAGTTTAACCACTGTAAATGAAATGTGCATTTATTGTTTAAAATTGCTATTTTAGTGTTAATGTCCTCACTCTGAATGGTTTTCAGCCTCAGGAGGACACCAGTGTGCAATCATAACATAGTAGTTTATTGTTAATGGCACTATTTGAATTCAAATTATGTTAATGATATGCAACAAAATGGATTTACAGCAGATGAATTAATGCTGCTGTGATCTGACTGATTTTACAATGCACCATCTGACTACATTGAATCTCATCCACAGGAAACCCAGGCAGCTCAAGCGCAAGCCCGACCACGGTGACAACAACCCAAGGTGAGCGACTACGATCTAATTTATAGTACCAGTTTATTTATGATATGCAACAAAATGGATTTACAGCAGATTTAATGCTGCTGTGATCTGACTGATTTTTACAATGCACCATTACATTGAATCTCATCCACAGGAAACCCAGGCAGCTCAAGCGCAAGCCCGACCACCGTGAAGCTATATATTGATCCATATATTGCTTCAAATTGTATTTGCTTAGTGCTTGCTTTATCTGTTTTTAAACTATGTGAAAAATGACAACTGTTGAAAATACAATTCTGCATTAATGATGAAAGTAGTTACAGTATGAATGTTTTTTTTTTGGCTTTGATTTCTAGCTATTACCTCACGTGGGGAAGCACAGCTTGGAAAATGCACAACATCCCTATTTGTGGCTGCTCTGCTGACAACTGTACTGCAAATGTTACAACAAATAATCTAGTGATTTCCTAATCATATTAATCAATAATCAATAACTACCAAACTACTTATTTTTAATTTTTTCACTTAAATCTTTTATGTGTGATTCATTCATGTTATTGTAAGTTATTTATCCATGCCTAAAGAAAATTGTTTTATTGCAACTGTTTAACCTCAATCTATCCGTTCATGTTGTATAACTATGCAATTGAACAATCATAGGAATTAATAAATATGTTTTAAATGGTGATCTGGAGTATAATCTGGGATTTGTAAAATGAAGCACTGTTAATAATAATAATATGTATGTTCAATTAGTATTAAAAGCTAATGTAAATTAAAAAACGAATCCCTCAATTTTATTGTATTATCTATTATTAATATTTAAACTGCCTTTCTATTCTTCCAATCAATAAACACATACTAATACATATCTAATCTTTGTGTTTTTGTCTTTTGGAGCAGATTTTAAAGAAATTTAACCTATGATTTTTATGGATTTTATCTACCACTATCAAATCCAACATGAATATTCTCCAAAGTTAGAGTGTATAAAAAAAAGTGTCCTTCTTGTTAGATTTGGACTTTAATAACAAACAAAACCTTTTTTAGTCCTGAGGTTTATGAAAGTTGATGACATGTCTTCAAAGCCATGATTGGGTGTATGCCAGATTTATGTAGCTATTGGGAAAATATATTTTAAGATATTTGCAAGGCATTATAAGGTATGAAAGACATATTGATGTAGTACAGTTTGGAAAATGTAATGTTTTGTATAATGCAAAGTGATTTGTCTATTCCTACCTAAAACGTCCTACTAAAATACATAAGCCCACTAAATACGTTGTAGTATACCATTGAAGAAAACTATCTTATAAACTTAACAGTATGCATCCATGGTAGCAGCTGTGTGACTTAGACACAGTGATGCTTTGAGTTAAATGCTAATGTCAGCATGCCAATATGCGCACAATGTCCACGCTATAATATAGCAGGTATAACCTTTACAGGTAACGTAGTACAAAGAGCGACAAAGTCCAGTAATGTAGGAGTTCGTACTTACGTAAATCCACTTTTGAAGTGAACCAAATCTTTTCTTAAACATTACCAAGTAGTTTATTTGCGTAAACACCGCAGGGGCTTGCGCAGATGCACTGATCACTTGTGTTCCAGGAAATTCATAGGAAAACACATGAAAGGAACAAAATAATTTTAAGCAATTACTTATGCACGAAACTAATGAATGAAAAAGTGTTTAATTAATTGGGTAACACATTTTACATGATCTTGAGGAAAGATGCAACGTTGTGGGATCAGCAAAGTCACTACAATTCATCCCGAGGGGCACATGTGTGAACTGAATTTTATGGCAATCGATCCAATAGTCGTTGAGATATAACACTAAGAAACACAACATTCAACCTCCTGGTGGCCCTCAAGAAAAAGTCAGGGGATCACCAAAGTCAGTATCCTCTGGGCACCATGAATATATGAATATATGCAACAAAAATCATATGGCAATCCATTCAATCGTTGTGGTTACATTCAACGGTGGACTGACTGATGATTGCATGGCAAAAAGGGAAAAAAGCCCGCTTTTTAGTAATACAAAAATTAAGTAACCCACAAAAATGATAAAGTACATCAGAGAGACTAAAATTAGGTCTTAAAAAGTGGAATAGGTTATACATTTTTTTTGTGTTTATGTTCCCATTGTGTTTTGTGCTCTAAATCAGTATTCAACTTTAACTGAAAAATGTAATTTCAGTTCTTAACAGCATTTGTACCAAATGTAACTACACATTCATGAGATATAGTCATAAAGAGTACATGAAGACACAGTTTTTGTTCTACCACTAACATTAAGAAAGTTAAATGCCCTTTTGTCACGTAAAAGCTCATTTGCAGAAGAACACCGTTTGTATTCATTTTCTTTCACATCATCTGCTGCTGTAATTCCAAATTAATCCTGCAGTTCATCTTCTCTGTCAGATTAGGTGTACATCGAAAGGTACAGCCACTGCAAATTAAGGAGGGATAGATTATTATTGCGCTTCAGTGTATGTTGCTGGTTAAACGCATGATCACTTCATCACAGGAAACAAAATATGTAGAAGAAGAATGACTTATTATCTAGTGCAACACACGAGGGGAATGGTATGAAACACAGACTTGTTTTGCCAATAATATATTTTCCTTACTTTGTTTTAGATCAACAGCAGTGCACATTTTGAAGGGTTGAAAACTGAAATTACCAACAAATTTCAAAAATTCACAACACTTCTGTTACTTGTATTGGCCTACCTCTGATTCGAGAAGAGTTAATTGCATTCCATTAGACAACTGGCTGAAGATTTCTATTGAGAAAAGCAAACATATTTATTACTCCAGAAACTGTGAAGGCAAGAGGAGGGAGTCAGACAAAAGAAGGCTGTTTATTCTAACATCAACAAGCTAACATGCTTACAATATCAATCTTAACATGCTGATGTTCAGCACATATAATGTTTGCCATGTTCACCTTTAAACCACAAATGTGAACCAAATGGTGGCGCTGGAGAATTCAGGACAGACACTATCTCCATGTTTCGTTTTGCCAATGTTCATATTACAAGCAAATGCAAATACACATTATACTTCATAACTCAGGGGAAGAACACCTTTTTAGTGTCAGAGCAAGAATATTATCAGAAACTGATAATGTTTGTTACCTGACATTTTCTACATTACTTTACATCTGCTAAATTTGGTGTGATGTTTCACTCTGTAGAACTCTGATTTAATAAATCAGCAGAAATATGTAAATTGTGTCATTCCCAGAAGAGCTGCAATTGGAACAATTGGAATCGAGCCTTAAGCCCTGTACATTGCTAAAAAAAGAATGGATGAGTTATTGTCTGGATCCATAGGAATCCATGTATGTTTGGGTGTTGAACAGGCTTTGATATGACTATTTTCAAGGACATGTTCACATGATGATTTTACTTTTTGTGACACTTTTTCAATCAATGTAGCACAATTATCACAGTGACAGCTGCTTTAGCTTCTCCTCACTCCTCTGCGTCCTGATCACAGTCTTGCACTAATGTCCTGTTCTCCGCTGGTCTTTATACCACTAGCAGCCCCCGTTGAGTTTTCAGCCCCTGGCCCGGTACTGAGGTGGTCAGGTGCACTTAATCACCTCGCTACCCAGCTGCGCCTATTCACCAATTAGCCTCAGTATATATAGAGAACAGTTCTTGCATACATTTCACCAGTTCATGTATGTAAGATCACTAGCCAACTGCATTTTCTGCTTTAGTCTTTTTGATCTGGCTGCCTGATCTGACTTTTTCAGTTCAACCCCCCTAAAGAGGAGAAAAGACAGTTTGAACTGTTGTGTTCCTTACAGTCTGTTTTGGGGTTCAAGTTGTTAGACTGTTTCAGAGATTGAAATTTAATTCCTAGTACTTTTGTATTTGCTGTTGAAAAAACAACAACTTGGTATTACGCAGCTCTTTCATGGTAAATTTGATTTACACTTTGAAAATTAGGAAAAAATAGTTTTCTGATCAAACCTTAAAGATACTCAAAGTCAAGGATACATTTTTAGAAAAGTATTTATGTAAATTTTAGTGTTGTCTTTGTGTTGGCATCCCAACACTACTTACGGTTCATGCAATCAAAGCGAAGGACGAGACTGATGAAGCTCTCCAGTGTTATTTGTCCAGAAGAGGAGGCACCGTAACGCAGAGCCATCAAATTCAGAATGTCATCGCTGATCCTCTTTCCTGACCAACATACATCGGGGAAAACTTTAGGCATGATTTATATTTGGGCTGCAACAAACCATTGTTTTCAATCGATGAATTAAATTATTAATTTGAAGATTATTGTCTATTTCATTAAGCCATGACACTGTCATGTACTGTTAGGATACGTGAATATAACAGACCCATAGTAAGTGTGACGAGTAACGCTTCTGCCTTTCCTACTACGACAAGTAAAAATGTCTGCTGTGAAAAAGGGTGCTTGGACTGTTTGCATTTGGATCATAAAAAATGTTAAGTGGCTGGAATCTGTTTAAGTAAATACATTTTCATCATCACTGTTAGTCAAAAAAAAAAGCTGTGGATCAACATCAAGTTAAGTATATCGTTGACAGACCAGCCTGCTGTACTTTTATCACGCTTTAAGAGATTAAGATTGGGAATATGGCCAAAAACTCAAACCCATTCTTTAAGATTTCCTGCAACATGCCACAGCAAAAAAAAAATTGCATACATCATATACATTCAATACATTGTAGCCCCATGATTTAAACCCTGTTGTGGAATATTAGCATAAGTGACATAAATAATTACTAGATGGGATTATCACAGGCTGCTATTCTGCTTTTGTGGTTTCTGACTGCCAGTCACAGCTAGAGTGTTAAATGGATCTGTTATGTAAGCCCACTAGAGATATTATTATAGCGAGGCTAACACGCATGCACGATCATGATACAAATATTTATGAACACCCATTGTTGGAAGATTTGTGTATTCTTGGTTACTGTTGACACTTGACAACTGGTTTAAAAGCATTGTTTCAGAAGAACAAAAAAACTGTTTTATGGGTTAACATAAGAAACAGTTTGCGTAGGCTGGATTTTAATTCGTAAGAATTCAAATTAAGAGAAAAAATCCCTGGATGGTTCAGGTCTGTCTATAGTAGACACATGGATGTGGCTGATTGTCTACCTGAAGCCATGATTGCGTTCCTCAGCTCACTCAGTGAGAGTGTTCCTGTTTTTGAAACATCAGAACGGAAGAAAATGTCCTGGTGAAGGAGAAGACAGTTAGTTATGTAAAAGTCTGAGCTCGACCCAGCAAGTAAACCTTATCAACTTAAAACAGGACGCACCCTAACCCTCCGTTTGAGTTAACTCATACGGTCATGTCTGTAATAACTAGGAAGGCCCCTGACATCTTTGTTTTATTATGAAATGTTTAAACCCTCACTTCACGTCCTTATTTTACCTTGTACGTGTCGACCTTGTTCCACAGACGAACAAATTCCTCACCGTTTAGTTTGCCACTGATTGATGCCTAAGACAACATTAAGGTATCAGAGCAGCACATGTTGTTTCATGTCTTAAGCTGACCTTTCTCGTCTATTCAAATGAGTGAAAACACTAAAAGGGCAGGCAGGTTTTGACATGTGTACTTAAACATTAAGGTATCAGAGCAGGACATGTTGTTTCATGTCTTAAGATGACCTTTCTTGTCTATTCAAATGAGTGAAAACACTTAAAGGGCAGGCAGGTTTTGACATGTGTACTTAAACATTAAGGTATCAGAGCAGCACATGTTGTTTCATGTCTTAAACTGACCTTTCTCGTCTATTCAAATGAGTGAAAACACTAAAAGGGCAGGCAGGTTTTGACATGTGCACTTATGTGTCTTGTGCAACTACACTGAGAAGAAATTCCTACTCAAACAAAACTTACAGCTGATATGGAGATAAACAAAGAATGTTTTTCTAGAACACCAATTCACAATGAATCTGGCATTAAAGGATACATCCATCAGAGCAACCATGCTACGACAGGCATCAATGCTGAAGCCTCCAGATTTCAAGTCTCCTAGATGAAACGAAAAAGAAAAATAGCAAGGCACTTAAATTGACAAAGCAGTGCTATACAAGATTATTTGAGTATTTTGTTGGCTCATATGCTGTCATATACTCTTGGAGTTGTTTACAGTCCAAACCTTTCAGGATGTTTTCATTTAGAAGCCTCTGAAGCTGCTCAGCATCCACTTCTTCATACTGGAAATTAAATAATAACAAAGAAGAACTCATATTTGGCTCACATTTGGTCGTCTGAATCTTGGTTACTTTTATATTTAGGGGAAATAACAGCACGCTACACATGAGTTTGATATAAATCACATAGGTGCAGATTCCTGATGCAATGGAGAAGAAATTAGAGCACCAAAATGACTAAGCTCAAATATAGAAAATACAGTACAGACAATAACTATTCGGAGTCTACACTGGCAGATAATGCAGCAAGGCAAGATGCATAGTTTCCAGATTGTTGAACTATTGCTTTAAGACACACAAATTACCTTGTCAGAGTACTGACGGAAAAGGTTTCTCTTTTTTCCGTCGCTCTCTCCATTCCCGATTTGTGTGGGCTGCAAAAGATTGAGTGCATGAATCAATGCACTGTTCAATATGTTTGTGTCATATTCTATCTATGCAATCAACACAGTAACCAGCATGTAACACAACAGCAATTCCAAAATGATTTGAAGATTGTCAATATATTTAAAAATGTTGCACACCTCTTCTACATCGTTATGGTCGTGGTCATGGCCACCAGAATTCTCACTAAGAGGAAAGAGGAAAAAAACATCAGTACATTACCTAGCATTACTTAGCATAACGCATTACTTAGTAACACATGACAGTAACAAATATTGTAAGGTATGTCTATTTGAAATTCAGTAATGACATTACAGTTTCTTACAGTAATCTTTGTTTTTTGTTATTAAAAGGCAGGTTTTATTGTGGGGTTAGGCATACAGATTGATTGTACATGCTTTTTTAAAGATGAATTCTTGAGTTGTAAGTTTCTTACTGGACGTGGGTCTCTGACTTGGAGAGGATGGTCAGGATGAAGGAGGCCGTCTCATTGGGATTGAATGTGGACGGCACAATCAGGTATTCGCCAGGCTTCAGTCTAAAGAACTCCATCACCTCGCGCCCATTCTTGTAGACTTTAGTTTGGGCAACAGGGTTGTTCTTGCGGAAGAAAGTTTCTGGGAACTTCCCCCTCTGTGCCTTGTACTGTGATAAATATATATTTCTGTTAATAACTGAACAATGTAATTGGTCATGTACTGTGTATGAGGATTAGACTGAAAATGTTACTTACTTCTTCAGTCACCTTAGAAGAAATCAGAAGACAGTTAAGTATTTGTTGGGGACAAAAAATTGTGAATACTTGAGACTTTGAATATGCTGCATTCAACATATAGTTTAGAGAACAGATGTTTTATGATGTTTCGTTGCATCTTTTAAAGTGACATAGGTCTCAACAATTTAAATGCTAACTTTGTGATTCAGCCCTGATATTCGTTTACTACGATTATACAGAATGACTGAGCCTACAGAAGTTTCCTTTTTGCTTTAATTTAATGTGAATACTTTCAACAGCTACCTTCTACGTCTATGCATGATATTTCTATAATAGTCCTTGCACTGTCAGAAGAACAATAAAGGGTCATATTTACCTCATATACATTGATGCCAATGTGGAGATTTTGGACAAGGCGTCTGTTTCTCTTGTCAGGCTTTTGCATGAGAGACACCAGAATGTTTTTCTCACCCTGTTGTGCGGAACATTCACTGAGTAAATCATCAATCTTGACACGATACTGTGGATTAGTCCAGAAACTGTCTGGAAGGCAAAGAGGGAAACATTTTAGCATAAAGCATTCTGCCATTTTGCTAGAAGACAGGCAAATCTGTTCATCATTTTTAAATGGTTAAACCCAATTCTTCTACTATGCATCAATGATAAACGGACAGAAATTATGGATAGTTATGGATAGTGTTTGTGTGTTTTTTTCAAGTTTTTCTCGCAATGAAAATTGGCACACTCCAGTCTCCGTATACTGCTTTTGAGGGGACACTTTTTCACCAGATAGTGTGGAAGTACCGAAGTTATTCATGCATCCTCCAGCAGTTATTCCTGCAACCCATCGGCCCTCATAGAAGGAGGTCTTCCAATGGCATGAAGAGTTTCCGTCAAGGAAGTCGGGACACAAGCAGCAGATGTCAAGATCAGTGTAGAACTTACAGAAGTCCTCAAGGGTCATCCTGTTGACATCGGGGATTCATTTAGATTTAGACGTTTAGAAGACACATTTTTGTGTTACTCTGAGATTCACTTCAATCCATCTATATTTCAAGTTATACTAAATTGCAATATAAATCGAGAATTAAATGATGATGCCTCTCTTGGCCACATGTGTCCTTAAGGAAAAAAATATGTAGATATTGAGTATACTGTATGTACCTACTTACACTGTACTTTTTGCATGTAAAAATACAAACTAGTTTTTAATCCTTTTTAAGTATAAATATTATTATACTTCTTATTAAGTATTATTATTATATTACTATTATAGTTTTACTTTTTACACAAAAGTTATTGAGAAAACAAACAAAAAATGTGGTGGTAATTGCTTTCCGTTTGTTTAAGCATGTCACAAAACTTTTTGCATTTTGGAATTTTTAGACTTGCCTGTTACCAAACTTGTTATTAGCATACTTACCAAAACTCCCCATCATCAGCAATTGAACGGCACGACTCACGATCTTGAGGACTCACAGTTTGCCACAAAGGCGACCTTTAGATGCAGTTTGTTAGGGAAGAAAGAGAAGAGGCAATATTGTTATCAAGAGAGGCAATTGACTCTTCCAAAAGGGGGCACAATCTCAGGGCCAATAGCACACGGGGTGTGGTCGGTTACTATAACTATATAAGTACAATACAAAATCACTTGAGCATTCGTGCCTTGGGTTAGACACTTAACTCCCAACTGCCGCAGTAGAGCTGCTGAGTGATCAACTGATCACAATGTGGTTGAACTGGGCGGATTCATTTGTGTGATTACTGACAATAGTTTCCATGGCATTATGGCATTAAATAGAAAAAGGTAACAGATCATTCGCTGGCAAAATGTCATAAAGCTGCATTTGCAGTCCAACAAAACTTGGCTTGCCGTGAAAACTGTCAAAACCAGTTGTGTTCAAAGTGCAAAGACAAGACAGCTGAAGATTTCTCATGGCTCTTTTCCAAACATCGTCAGTATACTTAGCACTGTCACGCAAACACAAAACCCCACATAACTGAGGGGATTATAGATCAAAATGTGCAGAGCAACAATCTAGTATGATTTGAAGGACTGAATGAGACACCAGCATTAACGGGAAACATACATTTAACTTCTGCTGCAATTTTTGGCTAGGGTATGGACAAGTAATAAATTGGTTAAAGTTAGGAAACTAAGAAACTTTGTATATTTTTTATTCAGCTAATGTGAAAAGCAATGCCATTGTACTATATGAATCTAAAGACCTGTCAAAACATGGCTTCCCTGGTCATGCTTTGGGTTTAACTGGCACAACCAGTTTAAAATAATGAGAAAGTTATTATAAGACAACTACAGAAAGGCCACTCATGGCTCTGTGCAAAATGTTCTCAACCCCTTTACACATGAATTACACAAATACTTTATCACTTTAGAGGTTATATTGAAAAAGCAAACACAAATTGCACTTGCATTCTTAAGAAATTTCCAGGTCTATGACAATGAATACATCGGGAATGTACAATTTTGTCAATGGGAAATAATCTCAGTGTTCTATCTCCTGAGGTTGTAAATTGCAGCCATTTCTCTGCGTGAAAAAGTCACTGTATTCAGGGTCGCTCTTACTCATCACTCCAGTCTCCCTTCCACTCTCCTGTGCCCCAGGGGTTCCACAAACGCAGCAGGTGTACCAGTTGCCCTTGGCTCATCATCTTAGCAGCAATTATGAGGGAAAACACAATTGTTATTTGCCATTATACAGTAGAGGCCCACTTAAGGCCTTTATTACCCTAATCATTAGCAAACATAGGCTACAAACTTAAAATCCTGACTGCTAGCTGTTGGTCAAATAAAATCATGCCTTTAAAAATAATTCACCTGCTTCAAACCCGTGACAGTGTAGGCATGGCCTTGGACCAATCCATTTTGTAACACAGTGTTGGCAGAGGTGTCCTACAAGAGATAGATACTGTATATGTTATCATTGCAGGTCAACTTGTGCAACATACGTTTCCTTAAACATGAAACAAATTAAGTTAAAAGAAGACTAACATTTGATTTTGTTTACCTCTCTTATAACATAATTGGCAACAGCAGCTAAATATACAATATTATAAATGTAGTTAAGATTTTTAAATAAATAAAAAAGAGCTACACATTAACGTGTATTAAAAAAACTGTCTTCTTGGCAGGAAGATTAGATTAGCTCAATATAAAAGTACAAAAGGGGAAATCACAAAATTCTCAGCCTGAAATAATGACCCGTATTATGTTCCCTTTTTTTCCATTAATGTTTTCCAATTAGCCAACTTTATCACATCAACATGTCTTTTTATTTTTTTTGAATGAAACAAATATTATGTAAAAAAATGATGTGTCAACTCATTCAAAATGAACTGGTTGAATGTATGTGATAGCGGCATCAAACAGGAAATGTGATTAATCACTTTCATGCATCTTTAGAGTACAACCAATGGGTGTGAACCCTGATCACACCCTATCTTCCATCACACCATTTAAACGTCTAACATGGCAATAGCCTCAAGCACTTTTCATTTAACGGAAAAGCTGTTTTCTTATTGTTCATGAAAGGAGTGTGGACTATACTGAAATCATGCCAGTGCTCAATTCACAAAATTTACCAGACCAGACTAAGACTACTGAGATTCTGCGGAGCCACTTAGGGGTCAGTTTGGAAGGTATAAATTAACAATGTTCACAGGGACAAATAACCAGTACAAAAAAACTAGTAATTCATACAATTACAACAATTAATTAATTTTAAATTTTCTCTTAATTTAATCTTCCACAAAATTATGTCACGTATTTGAGATAAAACTTTAAGGAAAGCACTTTGGACCATGTGTTTCCCTTTCTCAATGTAGACTTAGTCATAGTGCTATTTGATATTGTGTATTTCATTTTTTTAGACTGTGACCTGCAACAGCATTCATCCTTGCTTTCTTATTAATAATGCTAATATTTAAAGGAGCAGGATACCTCTCTCCCTATTATGAGTCTGGTATTTTAAGGCATGCTCAGCACTGAGTAAGTAAGGTACATGACAAGTAAAAACGTTGGTAGCCAGAAAGGCCATCACATCGAACAGCCGTCTATCAAACACTGAAGATTGGGGCTACTATACACGAATACAAAACATCTCAAAAACATTTTTTAAATTACCATGTAATCATGTACTTTGGCTAAAATAATCTGAGCCTTCGAATACTTTTATGAAACTTTTTAGCACATAAAAGCAAGAAGAACCAGTTTAAGCTTGGTTTTGTGTGGTACATGTGGCTTACCCCCTGCTGTGTACCACAGCCCATCAGTGACTTGGATTGACCAGCTCTCCACATCAGTTCCCAAAGGTCTACGGGAGGGTCTTGCAGCTCAACACAAATGTGAACACCACCAGTGAAGTCCACCAAAGCCTCGGCAGGGGTTCCTGCAGTCATGTCTGAGTAGGAACCACACACTCTGACACAATTGGGTGTAAAATTAATTTTTAAAATCTCCAAAAAAGGCAAATATCACTCTGTGAAAAAGCATTTTTTGACACAATACAATGTTTTTTCCATACTTGGCATAGGCTTTCTCCAGCAGAGCAGGCCAGAACTCAGTTGGGTCTTTCGGCCGAACAAAGATTAGTCTGCCATCAACTGTTGGTAGCTTATCATCAATGACAACATCCACCCATCTTCCAAATCTCCAGAACTGCGTGGTTGAGAAAGGAGAGAATATAAATAGATTTTTAGCAAAATGCGTTATTTACTATTTAGCAGAACCCACTTCTAGACCACTGAACACTTCCAGCAATGATTTACCCTGAAGTGGAACAGCCCGCAGTAGTCCTCATCAAATCTTTGCTCAAAAGGAACAACTTGCTTTAGGATGAAATCCTGGAACGTCAGAGCTCCAATAGATGCGAGAAACCAGCAGTTTCCTGTGTGAAAATGGTCATTGAGTTGGCAGGGAGGTGAGAGGGGTTTCCAGATTACAAACCATTGATACTACTAACAAAGTATTAACTTATTTCTTAGTAGGGAAGAAAATGCATTGGTACAATATATTCTCTACCCTACATAAGTCTGTCTTCTCCCAATTGTCTCAAAATGACATTGCTGGACCAACAAATTACACATAATTATGAATAAAGCAATTTTCTTACCAACCATGCCTTGCCCAAAGTCAAACCTGGAGACCCCGGCAACTTCAAAAGATGGATATTGAACTATTTTCTGAAACAGAGCAATTGTTGACAACACTTGTTAAAGGTTTAACATGTTCCTAAATGTCCGAAAACAATACAACAATACACTGCATCAATGGCCGGTTTGGCTTTGTCAGGTTTGTCTTTGACCTCTGCTGTTTATCTTTAAAAATGCATTAAGCAATATTTCTTATATCAATATGGAACCAAAAATTCACTGATGGTTATGTGAAAGGTTTGCTAGTGATGACCACATAACTGAGAATCAACAACATACTTTTTGACTCTAAGGAGCTTTCAACAATCTTAAGCAACAATCTCACTCAGTAAAAAATATTATGAAGCTAGCACGTGACACAAGCTAAGTGTAGCGACCTGCCAAACATAAACAAGGATTCAAATGAAACACTCACTGATGGTCTCAGCCACACCACTCGATTCAGGTCAGAAGGACTCAGTATCCCTTTGCCGATGGACCTGCTGTCAGGGGGGAACATGTCGTCGATGTACCTCACTTGTTTGATGAGACAGAACTGTTTCAGCTGCTCAAAGTCTTGGTTGTTAAACCGCTCAGGGTTGGTGAAGGTCCCAATGCCATCTTTCATGTGACGTGCATTAATAATGCTCAGACACACACCCGGTGGAGGCATTGCTACAGTGTTCTGTTCAGAAAAAGGAGATTGAAAACAATTTTGGCAATAAAAAAATTGCTTTTAATATTCTAGAGTTAACACATCAATCTTAATCCATAACTATTTTATTTCCCCCTTTACCTTAATTACTTTGGACTTTTGGGTGACACAAACAGCAGATTTAACCACAGAGGTACACCAAGAGACGGTATGGAAAAATATGCGTGGACAGAACATATAATATGCATGCAAAGAAGCGAAAGAAATACACTTTGCGTTTGGAATACACTCTTCAAAGTAAAATTCAATTAAATTGTATATATAAAACTTCAAATTCGTAATTAGTCATTAAGATGAATACAGTAAAAAATGAATGTGTGAAAATAAGAGTGGGGCTGTTATAAGCTTTTGAGGTCAATGAACTATTTTCCTGAACATATCTGTATTCTTTTATTCTGTGATCATTTCAGTTCCTGCATCATGTATATTAAACTACAGCTAATTGTCCATGGTTGACACACAAAGCATGTAATACTACCCTAACGAAAATTGTATATCTACACTTCCTACTGACCATAAGTGTCTGGCATCATTGCGGTGACCTTTTAAACTTTTATATTTAATTTGTATAGATGCGTACAGGTCTTCTCCTGTACCTTCTGCCATTTCGCCCTCTCTTCCTTGAAAACATTAAAATAAAATATTACAATTTAAATAAAGGTCTTATAGAAAATGAAATAACATTCCCAAAATGAATCAGGAATAGTTCCTGAACAATAAGGCGAACAATGCATATTTCTGGTCTCCTTTAAAAGGTAAAAAGCAAATGAATACTATAAAGTCTCCATTGTAATTAAACATATTTATATTACCATTCCAGAGCAAATGGAATGCAAAAGTGGTAAAAAAAAAAAAATTTTTAATCGATTCTAATTTTAAAAGGCTATATCATTATTATAACCAAGATCTAACAGATAATGATAGAACTAAATGTCCTCTCCCACTATTATCTACAACTGTAACAGTTTATGAAATGGCATTTATGATACAATTTATAAAGATATACTCAGGTGGTCACCATGTTAAGACAAGCTTACTATTTGCATGTTTAGTGCTTAATGCTTACTTGGAGTTTTATGTCAAAAACACTATTTATTACTATATAGCCATGTTACAAATAACATGAATCTCCCCAAAATATTGAAATAGTAATACACAATGAATACAGAGTGGGGAGCCAGAACTCCAACCAGTGAAGCAAGCAATCCAGCAAAGTGTAGACCTTGAGCTTGAACAGCTAAAATGTGTAAGTTAATGGAGCACCTGCTCAATGAAAGACTAATTCACCTTTTAAAGAAATAGGTATGGTCGCTAACTAATGACGCAATGACCCACCACTCCACCTCCCGTCCACCCATGCTTCAGCCTAAGCTTGCCGTGGAGACGTAAGTAACTTAAATCTGCTGTATTTGTGAAGATAACGTGCTTTGGTGAGACATTTTTCCAAGAACACAGAGGTTTGTCAGTTTGACCATTACATGTTAAGTTTGACTGCTTTTTGTCCACGTGAACAGCGGCCGCCGTGTGTTTTGACTGATGGAGCGTTTACGTGCTTCTAGAACAGTCGGAATTTTTTGCGTCCGGCAATTTCTAACTTGTTGTTGTTTTCGACTTGGGAGAAAAATATCCCGGTTCATTTCAAAATATCTTGCTCTTATATTTACGATCGGAAGGTCGTATTTGTACGACTTTGTTGGTAATAAGGTAACTTTGGAAAACATACAATTGTTTTATGGATTGTAAAAATCCCCATGTTCCCCAAAATTTCCCCAATTTCCATCGGGCTCAAAGATCAAATAGATTCTTATTATATTAAATACATAAATTGATGTAATTGAGTTGAATTTAGAATTCCTACAATCTTAAGTTTATATAGCATATTTTCTGTTTTATTAGAAGATTCAAAAGTATCATGCTAGCCTATATTTAGAAATAAGTCCACATCGGCTACTTTATGGTATGGAATTATAATTCATACACCACAAAATATAATACTGTGTGAAATAGCCTACCTACGTCATATGTGGTAACTTTCCTGACAGGTAAACTTCAACCTAATTTATTGTCAAACCAGCCTTTAAAATTGGCATTTGACCCAAACTACATTCAAAGTCCTTTATAGATCATAACATTACCTCAAGCTGCTTTTGTCACTGCCTTCAATTTCCCTTCACAGGAGCAAAATATTTATTTTTTTGTCTGATGTGCCCATCATAGTCTAACATTATTGGTAGTCGTAGAATAATGCTTTTCAAATAGATAAAGAAAATAGGAAATCAATCTACAAATTTAAGTTTTAGGTCTATATCATTCATTCATCCGTGTGCTCAAAGAAATCACATATTTGGATTCAAACACAACATTATGATTAAAAACAAATAGACTTTTAATTACCTGACCCACTGCCAGCAGCAGAAGCGATAGTATCAACCACAAGTGTTAATCAGCTTCGGAACAGAACAACGTTTTACACTGTTCCCTTTCACTGTGGATTGAAACTGTGATTGCACCACATCTAAAGGAGGAACCACAGTATAATTTGTTCTTGTGTGCCAGTCTAACTTTGGCGATCATGGAGACGTATAGGGTTCACATGAAAGAATGCATTTTGCAGTCAAATCCAATAGGAGGTGAATTCAACCCCTGACTGAAATCAATATAACACGGAGGCTTTTATTGTCCAAATTCTACTTTATCCTGGAACATATATAACAAATATCAAAACGACCCATTATAAGTAAAAGAGTGCAAGCCCCTCATACCGTTTTCAGTGTCTCAAAAGTAACAACATCATAAACACAATAGGAACTTGGCCTTCAACTAGGACAATACCACAAGAAGCAAAAAAGTTTAAATCAACTGGATTGAAGTGTTACTTGCATATGAGATATTAATCTTACCTCCAGTCAGAAAGGGGAAGTTGTGAGTGTCGTTGGAAGAGCAAGTACTAAAACTGAAGCTCCAGTTCTTGTATATAATAATACCTACAGGCGCCTGAGGCTACTGCTGTCAGCATGGGAAGAATACTATTTAAGTTTCCACCTGTGGCAACAGGTACCCTGCCACAGCTTAGAACAGTATGCAGGCTGACATAGGTAATAGTGAGACCGATAGACAGACAGAGAAGAGGGAGGAAGAGAGATTAAAAATAGCTGTCTGTCTATAGATGACTATCTTTTTTTTCTTTCATTCATTCATGCTGTCCTGGCTTGTTCATAAGTTCAGGGCCTGTATCTTTAACAGCAGTTAGCTAAGACATAATATTGTCAAATGAACAATGCTGGATGCAGTAGGCCTACAAATCTGGCACCATTGTCAGTGTCAGAAACGCTGTTTAATAAGGCCAAAATTGTCTTATTTTTTACTAAAGAAAGTTACAAAATGTTACACTAATGTAATGAAGATCTATCAGTTTTGTTGACCTTATCCTATTGGAGGTGATGAATAAGGGAGTGTATCCAATTATGCTTTGCGTGAGAGGTGGAGGTACACCCGTAGACACTGATACATTGATACAGATATGCACAAACCAGCAGCATTTATTGTCATGGTACACGTTCAAACTCGCCCAAACTGCAATTCTTTAGAGGGGGAAACCCAGGGAGAAGATGCAAACTCTCTCACACGGATAAACATATGACATGACTGTCATAGAGGGTACAGAAAAAGACAGTGTTTCATTAGTTTTCTTAACAACATATTGGGGCACTATTGTTGTGAATTAAGATGCAGAGAGCAAAACATTCTCGTGTGCAAGAGGCCAAATGTATTTTCATGTCTTGTGATACTTAACAGAGCTTAGTGCGAAAGTGTGAGATAAGGTGGGATCGATTATCAGACAAAAAAAAGAACACAAACACTCATGATATAATCCAGTTAATGTACTATACTGGCTTAAATGAAAGTAGAACGACAATAATAACATTCTCTTTCTCAAACTGAAATTTAAAGGGGCGCTAACAGTATGTGCAATCCAACACTAATATATGAACATTTCAGTGGGAGTAACAGTTTGTGTACCATTGATTACATTATTTTGTATTATTAATAAAACAACAGAACACTATAGGCCAAAACAGCTGGACAGAAAAAACAGTTTCTTTACTCAGGTGATCACTTCAATGAACACTTACAAGTCACATAGTGTCAATACTAATGCAATGACCCTGGAACACTAAGCATCTCCTGTAAAAAAGTGTTTTTAATATACACTGTTTTTTTACTGGAAAATATGATCATTACCGATATAAATCCAAGCACGCTGTGTATACTGTATATGCTGTATATGTTCTTAAATCCATCTACCTCATTTAGACAAAGCAACCTGCTACATTCATTATTAATTCCATTACTCTTTGCACTCTGCACCAAAATGACCATACTTGGCCAATACTGCTGATTCTATACCTCAGATTGCACCTTGTACTGTTTTCAGCCACAAGGGGGCAGTAGTGCAAAATAAATCTATGAACATTTGAGCGTCAGTCTTCATGAAAACTTGAATTATACACGTAGTTTATCCTAACCTTTTTTAAAAATTTGTTATACGAAAAATATTCCCAACCCAAATGACCTGGTACACACATTCTCACAGAATCTTTTGTTTTATTTTTTTTGGAAAATGATCAAGTGCTCAAGAAAATGGCAAACATAGTCTTTGCAGTTAAAATGAGCCCATATCGTGCTGAAATTGTAGAGCAGAGTGAAAAGATAAGTGTACATTATAGTTCAATTAATACTACAAAAAAAGTGTCATTGACACGTTCTAGGTTTCCATCTCCAGACTTACATAGTGAGTCTCCAAAAGTGCTTCAACGTTAGGTTATAGGAGTGGTTGTGTTGTGTTTTCACATTATTGTGTAATACCCTTTTAGTCACAGTAATTACTCATTTGCAGCAGAGTACATATTTTATCATGTAACGTTAAAGCATTTTGAGTGGTCAGAAGTCTAGAGAGGCGCTATACAAGTACAAGCCCATTTACCATTTGCCCCTCACCATCCGTCATGCAGTTTTTTAAATGAAAGTAAACAATTTTTCAGAAATATCTATTGCTGTATTTCCACTTGAATTGTGACGTCCATCTTCTTTGTTGAGTTAAGTGTACATTGAAATGTACATCCACTGAAAGTGATGGAGAGACAGGCAATAAATGAAGTGAAACGTTATCAAGTTACATTATGTCATTTTATCTGGGACAAGTATTTTCTTTCCTCTGTCTTCTAGACTAGATCAACAGATGTGCTGCGTGAAAAGTTCTAGCATTAACTTCTGACAAGAAGAGAATGTTTTATTACCTCTGACTCTCGAAGATTCATGTCTTTTCCATCAGACAATTGTTTGAAGATTTCTGTTGGGAAACACACAAATTGTGAATAAATTGCATCACCTGAAGCAATTAACGTTACAAATCGTATATATCAAGACACGATCTAATAATTGGGATCGTTTAATCTCTCCAATATGAAGATGTGTATTTTAACATATTTTAGAAGGCAAGAGTGGGAGACAGTTAGTTCCTATGTCAGGTTATCATTTGTCCCACTTGACTTCACTTACTGTACATGCAGTGCAAGCGAAGGATGAGACTGATGAAACTCTCCAGGGTCATGTGACCAGAGGTGGCACCGTAGCGCAGCACCATCAAATTGAGCATGTCATCCTTGATCCTCATTCCTGTTCAACATACGCACAGCAAGAGTTTAGGAGTTTGGGAATTTAGGTTATTCTCCGAACATCTTGGCCTCCTTAGCTGCTTAATGCTCCTCCTTGTTCACCAGCTAGTTGCTAACTTTGTATGTCTGCGGTTTGGTGCTGAGCTTGTGTTGTACAGTTAGTTTATAAGAGATTTTTTCGCTGAAAACAGCTGGCTACTGTGATGATGTTCCTATGTATGAGAGTGGTGAGACTGAGCCAACACGTTTAGGTTGCATGCCATAAGGCCAGATTCTGGTTTGTGAATACAAGCAGTTATTTTTATTAGTTTTTTTTAGTTGATGTCATCCTTATCAGTCTCAGCTAAGCTGGCTTAGTCTATGTATGCATTTTGTATAAGAGGTAGAGTTCGAAGTACGCACATTAACACAACACGTCGTTTTTTTTAAATGTACTTTTTTTTGCATGTGCGCACACTGTTCACATTTTTATTAGGTTTCCCTGTGTAGTTTGGTACTGACTTTAAAAAGGCCCAATGATACTTTTCTGTTGTTGAGTGCCATTCAATACATTTATAATCAAGGGAATGAATGAATGGTCTACCTGAAGCTTCAAAAGCATTCCTCAGTTCACTCAATGACAGTGTTCCAGTTCGTGAAACATCAGTGAGGAAGAAAATGTCCTGTTTAAATGAAGAAAACACCAAAACTGATTAGGTCAATCCTCCATATCTATATTTAGATGCCCATGTATTAATGGTAGAATCAAGAGGCTGCCATACGGTATTGTATGTAAATATTAAAAAAATAATTTTAAGTGTTTAACCTGGACTTTTTACCTTGTATGTGACGATCTTATTCCACAGACGAACAAATTCCTCACCATTCAGTTTGCCAGTGATTGATGTCTAACCCAACATTAAGGTATCAGAGCTGTTCATGTGTGTTAAACATATGAAAGGGCAAGTACATTCTCCTACTGTTTTCTTGTGCATTACTTTTAATTTCAAACGTAACTGCAATCACAGGGAGATATTTTCTTTTAACATGTAAGCAGCTTGAATAGAGAATCTATTTGTGTGCAAGCTATACCAGATCATAATCAATGTAACATCTATCACAAGAGGATACATCCATCAGAGCAACCATGCTGCGACAGGCATCAATGCTGAAGCCTCCAGATTTCAAGTCTCCTAATAAAAACATTTAAAAAAAGAAGAAAAATCAGTTTGAGACATACTTGGGATGAATCATTTAAAATGAATACAATGCACCTTCATTTTTTTTTTTGAGCTCTTATGCTCTTTGTCAACCCTGTTAATATTATTTTACAGTCCAAACCTTTCAGGATTTTTTCATTTAGAAGTCTCTGGAGCTGCTCAGCACCCACTTCTTCATACTGGAAATGAATGAAAATAAGATATAAAATACTTTGGTAAACTTTATCTAAAGCTCAAAAGTGGAGTGGCTTTGGAGCCGCTGAATCAATAAGCTGAAATAAAAAATTAAAAAAATGCTCCATAAGCCTGAGGGTTTTATGTTGCTTCAAATTACCCCTCTCGCTCTATACCGTAGTCTTTTGACCCATTGTTTATGTTAAAATATGTTTATTACTGCAGCTTTTAAGTATTGACATTGGTGGATTTTTTATTCATTTTTAATAAGAGGTAAGTAGTAATCAAACTCAATACAATTATGCTGGTTAGCGAATATAAATATTACCTTGTCAGAGTACTGGCGGAAAAAGGTTTTCTTGTCGTTGTAATCTTGCGCATTTGTGGTCTTTTTGGGCTGGGAATTAAAAAAATGTTTTACCCAAAATGAAATTTGTCAAAACATATTTCACATTAGGTACAGTTAAGAAAACCAACAACATTGTGATATTATTAAAGCTTGCACACCGTTTCAACCGGCACATTGTTGTTTAGGTCACCGGAGTTCTCACTGTCGGGAAAAGATCAAAGACATTCCACATGAGATTAGTGTGTTTCAAACAGCAGTAATGTGGGACATATGCCATGCAGATGACTTTGGGATGGTTGAGTGAGCATACTAGCTATGGCTCTCTGCCTTGGTGATGATGGTCAGGAGGAAGGAGGCTGTCTCATGGGGACTGAAGGTGGATGGCACGATCAGGTATTCGCCAGGCTTCAGCATGAGGTACTCGATCACCTCACGTCCATTCATGTAGGTTTTAGTATGGGCAACAGGAAGCTGGCTGAAGAAAGATGCCGGGAACTTCCCCTTCTGAGCCTTGTGCTGTAGTGGTAAATATATATTTCAGTTATCTGCAGTTTATGTCTTTTACCAGAGCTGCACAATGTGGATGGAGAAGATTTATTGAAGATTTGGAATTACTATAAAGTTGTTTCTTACTTGTTCCTTCACCTTGAGGGAAATCAGTGGAAGATGAGTTCATGTTGGGGACAATAAGCAATTCAATAAATGAGCCTTAATTTTTCAGTCAAATAATGTATTATTACATGCATACATACAGTCACTCGTGATAAAAAGCAGACTCTGTCCAAGACTCAACCAACCATGTTACTATGTTTACTTACCTACAAACAGGTTGCATGGTCTTTGACTATGGTCGTCCATTTTTACAGTGTTTACCTTTTATTTACTGCCACCTTCCTTTGGTGACTCAGACTATGGTTACTTGGGAAACCTGAGATGTTCTGTCAATGATTGAATGTTTAAAACCCTCTTAAGTTGTTTGAGTGACTTGTTCATTCTTTTGATTTTTATATTCTTCTTAAATTCTTACAACCCACAATTATTCTTAGCCCTCTGACTCTAAGCCAAACGTACAGAATCATACAAGCAGGCGTTCTGTGCCAGGCACAAATTGTGTTCCTTCCCTCATTGGACCTGGCTTTGCATCCTTATTGCGTTACTTTTGAATGTGCAAGGTCAGCTTCACTCATGGAGCTATAACAAGAAGGAAAATGGGCATACCAATCTTAGTATATGGTATAAAAATATACATGTTTATTTTGTTATTTTGTTGCCGTTTAAGTACGGGATAATGCCCGATGCTGTGTGTTGAACTCATCGTCGTCCATTAATTCTTGGTTATTGTCGCTTTGAAGAGCATTGTATCGCGTATGACCAGGTAACCAAAATCTTAAGTTTATCACAAGCAATAACTATGTTTCCGAGGTAAAACCTGAAGGTTTGCAAATACCTTGAACGATCATTACCATCCCAAAAGGTGCTTATGAAATAGAAAATGTTGTTGCCAAGTCATATCATAGGTGCGTGGTATTTATTGTAGTAGTGAACAAGAGATATTTCTAATACGCTCAGCTCATAGAACTCTTTGGCTCAGCTGTGAGCCAGAAAGCTAACCTTATGCTAGCAAGATTCAAAGTCAATAACGGTTGCGTACATTTGACTTATAGTAAATTTAATGTAACAGTATGTGTGACAGCAAGACTAGCTAGCTATCCAGCCATGTCAATATCCCCAAATCTTTACCAAGATTTTCACAAAAAATCGCTTACACATGTCAGTGAATTCACAGGGGCACTGTTACGTCTTGCAGCTTGTGTGTTTAAGTCGACACCCTTTGGTATTCAGAGAATGATGCACTGAAGGACTAACATTACATTGTACGATACAATCATAAAAGAAAGTTATTTTAATGTAGCAAGCACATTAATGTCATTTATTAATTAACAGTGAACAGACCATTAACTGGAACTAAAGGTGTCCATTATTAAGAATGAATGGACACCCTGCAACGATTAAGAATCAGATATTCACCCAGACTATGGAATGATTAAATTGATAATCATTAAAATTTTCACTAAATAAAGCCTTTTTTTAAATACTATTTCTGGTAAGAGTTATTATCAGCACTAACCATTCAGTGTATATATGCAGTTTTTTCAAATACTTTTTAAAACATTTTGAATAGTCCATAGCTAGCCATTTACCCATACGCAATATATAGACAAAGGCAAAGCCAAAAGGAATAGCGCCGGGCTTTGAAGCAAATTTAATATAGTGGCCAAACAGTGGAATAACAATTTCCAGGACCATCACGTTATGCCTTGGCCCCCAAAATACTTTTTCCCATAGACATCGAGAAAAAGACGTCTGTATATCAGCAGATATATATTTTCTGTTAAATCAAGTTCTCAGTTGAACACCTGAATAAACCTTATTTAGCATCCATGAAAAAGGGAAAGGTTGTCAAGTAGTGACAGTGAAACCTTTTCCCCTGTATTCCTTGTTACAGGGGATATAATTAAAATATTTTTGATAAAAAAAAATTGTGTGTTGCTGGAGCAGTATTATTCCAGTTTATTCAGCATCATGGCACTAAATGCTCTGTGTTTTACAGCAAGATTCAATTGTTATTTTGACTAAGTCTGACAACTAGCTACCTTCCACGTCAACTGCTTGCATGACATATCCGTAAAAGTCCTCATACTGTGATAGATACAACAAAGAACAATATTTACCTCAAATACAGAGATTCCAATGTGGAGATTTTGGGTCAGGTGTCTGTTCCGCTTGTCGTGCTTTTGCATGAGCGATAACAGCACATTTTTGTTGCCATCTTTCCCCAAATAGTCACCTCCAATCTTGATCCGATACTGTGGATTAGTCCAGAAACTGTCTGATAGACAGAGAGAGGATACAACTTATTTGCATTGTATCATTTTGAAAAGAATAGGGTGAGTGATTTGATTATCAACATTAAAATCAAATGTTATTGGGTATTACTGATGGAAATACAAATGTCCTGCTTTTACTGCATGATGTAATTTATTGGTGTGAACAAGATAAGGTACTGTGTAAAACAATGTTACAGACAAGTATATTTCCCAGTAAAAGCTTTGCTATGATATTTTGTCCTGCCCTCTTCTCCGGCTTGAAAGACATGGGTTATTAATTGATGACTCTAAAAATTGCCCGTAGGTGTGAATGTGAGTGTGAATGGTTGTCTGTCTTTATGTCAGCCCTGTGATGGCTTATGTACCCTTTCACCCATTGGCTGAGAAGCACCCCTGCAAACTGGATAAGCGGTTACGGAAGATGGATTTTGCATGTTTTCTCTTGCCTCTTCCATTGAAGTATGACGCACACAAGTTTGCTTATCTTTTGTTGCTTTATACCTTGTGCTTATCTTTTGGCAAATGCACACAAGTTTGCTTATCTTTTGTTGCTTTATACCTTGTGCTTATCTTTTTGGCAAATGCATTACCAAAAGACTTTCTTCCGCGTCAGTCTTACAAACATCAACAGCTAATTAATTCTAGCATTTAGCTCATCCATGCAATGTCAGATAAAAAACTAAGTTAAATTCCTTGTATTCTGTCAGTACAGCTGTCAAATATAGTAGCAATCACTATTAACAGCCACATCAACCTCACCAATCATGCAGAACACATTCACAGAAGATAATTTTGGGGTTAAAAGAGGTTGCAAAGAGGTTAAATTAACTTTCAGGAACGTGCAACGTTAAAGTTGTAAGATGGAAATATTGGCCAACTCCACAATTTATACACAAAGCACAGAATAGCTCGGATAACCACACACACTTGTGGAGAGCGACTATATTCTCTTCTCAAGTAGACATCACTCCACTTTGTCTCTAGATGGAACATAGTTGTTTGCTTCTATATTAATGCTTTGATGATTGTATAGAGGAATTTCAATAAACCAAATTATGTAATTAAGAATTATTTGTATGAACAACAATTCTTTATTGATTTTATTTCAGTGTTTAGTGTTTTATTTTTTGATGGTTCGCAAGAAACAAGTCTTTTCAATGACATGGTGTGACAAATAAAATGATGGTTATATTAGATTTAAGTTCAGATATCCTAGAAGTACCTTTATTCTGAACGCATCCTCCAGCAGTTGTTCCTGCAACCCATCTGCCCTCATACATGGTGGTCGTCCAGTGACTAGAGGTGTTTCCATCAAGGAAGTCGGGACTTAGGGAGCAGATGTCCAGATCGATGTAGAACTTACAGAGGTCCTCCAGGGTCATCCTGATGACATCAGAGATTCAGTTTGATACAGTAGTATGACTTTTTCCTCTGGATGTGATGCTGAAACTATGAAACCCTAACCTTGAGAAATACAGTAGATTTCTTAAGAAAAATATATTCCTTCTGTATCAGTTAGGGTAGGAAGTATGTATTAATCCCTCTTGGGGAAATTTGATTACTTATGAGGTGCATATGAAATCTTTTACATTCCCAAACACAGCAAACGTGCATGTACCTGTCTACTACTTAACGACTTAACAGCTTCCTTTGTGTATTTAGGTATTAGCAGGTATGATTGATAGATAGATAGATAGATAGATAGATAGATAGATAGATAGATAGATAGATAGATAGATAGATAGATAGATAGATAGATAGATAGATAGATAGATAGATAGATAGATAGATAGATATGCTAGAACATTGACAGCTTCTTTAAATGTCATGTGCTCATCGAGAGTAATGCCAAGGTATTTATACTGTTCAGAGTAAGATAGTACTGTTGAGCCAAAGCTAAAAACAACTGAACTTCTCTGTAATGATTTGTGTCTAAAATGTACTATTCGTGTTTTGTCTTGGTTTACCACTAGCCTCCATTTCCAGCACCACTCCACAACAATGTTCAGCATAATCTGCAGATCTTTTTCCTGTTCAGCAAGTAAAACTACATCATCAGCATATAATAATATGCCCACTGTCTGATCATCTGCTTTGACCCCCAAATTAGAAGCTTTAATTTGTAGAGCTAAATCATTAATATAAATGGAAAACAATGTTGGAGACAAAACATCTCCTTGCTTCACACCAAATTGTTGGGAAAACCATCCAGTTGTATATTCATTCACTTGAACATGAGCAACAGGTGCTTGATAAAGGGACTTTAAAGCAAAATAAAACTTCCCGTTTACACCAGAATCTAATAACTTATATTCAAGAAGTTCCCTATTAATCCAGTCAAATGCCTTCTGGAAATCAATAAAGCAAACAAATGTAGACCTCTTCTCCTTAATCCTTGCACGTATAATGGAAGTGACTACACATATATGATCAACACATGCTCTGGCTTTTCTAAATCCATTTTGCTCGTCCGCAAGAAAACCTGTCCTGTCAAGGTGATTTACAAGTCTGCCATGTAAAAGTGAGGAATATAATTTACATACACAGCTAATAAGGCTTAATTATACCCCTATAGCTGAGAGGAAGCTTTGGGTAATATTTTGAAGATTTAAGAATAGGTTTAATAACAGACTTCTGCCACTGTGTAGGAATAATGCCATTGTCAAAACAATACTGAAACAACTCATACAGCACTTTCAACAGCCTAGGAGACTTCAACACTTCATTTGAAATTTCGTCAATTCCAGTAGCTTTTTTCAATTTACATTTACCTATTACCTTTTTTACCTCTTCAATAGAAAAATTTGCATTCAAAAACATATTACGATTATTAATGTCCGCTTTCATTTCAGATTCCATTACCTCTTTTAAACTTGTTTTTTCCTTTTTGGAAGACCTCATCAAATGAATTGTTGCAGCCAAAAAACAAATCTGCAAAGTCCTTTTCCCATTTTTGTAATACAACCCCTAAGACAGAACTACATTCACCATTCTCTAATCGTACCTCCATGGGTATTTCCCTTGGCTTTCTCGGTCCCAGTCTATTAATCTCATTCCAAAATTGTTGGGGATTATGAGTTTGTACATTATCAATATGCAATGAAAGCCCTCTATTCAATTTACGTTTCACTGTACGGAACGTCTTATCAAATTTGTTCTGCTTTTCCTTAAATTCTATCTTCAGCCCTTCCTTCAGGAATTTATCCTTACATCTTAGAAATGATTTTTCCGCTCTTCTTAGATTGTCCCATAAGGTCTGCAAGTTTTTGTTCCAGTAAGGTTTGTTACATTTTTTAAAGCCTTTATGGCTATTACATATTCTCTTACCACATTTATTCAAAGCTGTGTAGACACAGCCACTCAGTGTATCATACCAAGCATCCAGATCACTTTGGCCGTTTTTAATACATCCCAACTGGTCAATAAGGTCCAGCAATATGATGTTACATTGGTTAGAGGACAAAAATGAATCAGGGAGCTGCCTTTGTAACGATTTTTTTGTGGTGTTTGGTAGATGTAATTCATCTTTCTCAAAATAAGGTCTTACTTGAAACTTTAACGTTATTAAAGAATGGTCCGATATTTTACAGTAAAGAGAAGCCCTCTCCTAATCTTTCAATTAACTCATTTGGGGTGAAGACACAGAACTTAACACAATTATTTAAGCCCTCATGTGGGGCAATAATATAGTCTACTACTGCTCTCCCTTTAACTGAAACTGAAGTGAAGTTTTCCTTGCTCTTAGGTATTCTCCCATTTAATACACACCATTTTGAATCTCTCAAGAACTCAATTAATATTTCCCCATAATTATTAACAGTGCTGTCTAAATTATTTCTGTTAGGAATATTATCCACATCCTTAATATAGTCGTCCAGGCTACCAATACGGCTATTGAAATCCCCACACAAATAAATAGCATCCACATCCGACAGACTAAACATCTGAGCTGTTAAATGGCCAAAAAAGGAGTGAGAACTAGTTGATCTTGTGGATCCTTCTGGGGGTAAATAGCAGGAAAAAATAGCAAAACAGTATCCAGAAAGCTTGTTCTTAAATTGTAGTGCTAGTATCCCTTCAACAGATTTATCTTTTATTTTAACTTCATAAGACTCAAACAGTTTGTTCTTAACTAGAAAGCCAACACCACCAGATCCTTTAACTGCCTTTATGTGCATTGTTCGATTGAATCCAAACCAAGTAAAACCCTGTAGGTGGATGACTTCATTTCGCTTTAAGTGCGTTTCATTTAGGGAAATAATATCAGGGCTATGGTCAAGTAGTGTTCTTTGTCTAAGCTCACAGTTCCAAACGGTCCAGCCGTTAATGTTCCAATGCACTAATGTGAGATTGTCAACATTTGCAGGTTGGGCATTTACCGTTCAGTTCTCCAGATTCTCTCTGCCCGACCCCGGGGGTATGAGAAGTAAAGACAAACAGACCAGTTTAACAAGGTGCTTTGTGTCTCTGAAAATAAGTTTACAATCCTGTAACAGGGACAACTTTTCAGCACAATATGCCCATTGTGTTTCACCTTGCATCCCACAAAAATCACAAATATGTCCTAACCACCACAGTAAAATGTATTCAAAATATAATGTGTGCCTCAATTTTTTTTAATGTTCAAATCAGTAATTGGTTAGTTTTTAAAATGCTGCATATAGTAATTTTCTATTTGTTGCCACTATTAAGCCTAATTATGAATATATCTTGTGTTTTAACTATATTCCTCTTAAATTCTGCACTGTTTTTGTCGTAGTTGTTACTGGAGTTGCTACTGTGTAGGCATGAGTGGGAAAGAAAACCCGTAGAAACTTAGAAAAGTTAGAAAAGATTTAATTTGCTTACCAAAACTCTCCATCATCAGCAACTGAAAGGCACATTTCACGATCTTTGGCACTCACAGTTTGCCACAGAGATGACCTGGAAGACAGTTTGACAAGTATGAGTGGATATCAGTTGTTTCAGGGTTTTCAGAGACATGTTACATTACATTACATTACATTACAGTCATTTAGCAGATGCTTTTATCCAAAGCGACTTACAGGAAGTGTATTCAACATAGGTATTCAAGAGAACTACTAGTCACCAGAAGTCATAAGTGCATCTCCTTTCTTAAACAAGCATCTAAGAGCATAAACCAGAGCAAAAGTATAGTGCAGAAGCAAATTACTACGAAAACAATAATTGCAATAGACTAATACGAATACAATAAGTGCTGCAAACTAATACGAATAGGATAAGTGCAATAAACGAATACGAATACAATAAGTGCAGCGAACTGATACGAATGCAATAAGTGCTACGAGGAAGGCTCAGGGTAGTACTTCATGAAGAGGTGAGTTTTCAGCCTGCGCCGAAAGATGGGCAGTGACTCTGCTGTCCTGACGTCAGTGGGGAGTTCATTCCACCACTGAGGGGCCAGGACAGAAAAAAGCTGTGACCGGGTCGATCGGCCGCAGGGACCTCTGAGCGACGGGGCAACCAATCGCCCCGAGGCAGCAGAGCGAAGTGGTCGGGCGGGGGTGTAGGGCTTGACCATGGCCTGGAGATAGGACATGTTGTAACACATGTCCTCAGGCTCAGAAACGGGGCCTCTCAATTTGCATGCAAATAAAGAGCAGGTGGTGATTAACTTGCCTTTTAAGACAGTACATTACAGAGGCTTACTTTACTGCAACTGGCAAAACAAGTTTAGAAAACACTGGGGAGCTTTTCAGAGGAGACAGCTTTGAATAGGCTTCTCATGCATCTTTTAAAGCCTTTAATGTGTTGCCTACAGGGACATACACATACATAAAGACCACTTAAGTGATTACATTTCAAAAAAGCAAAAGGCCCCTGGCTCTCATGCTCCTTTTCCAAATGCCCTTTTAAAGTATTGACTACAGGAATCTACCGTGAAGAGCACTGAAGTGGTTATATTTTGAAAAAGCAAAAGACACTTGGCTTTCAGCAAAAAGTATTTGAAAAGTGGTGAAATACATCCTTTAGAAATGTGTATTTGTTCGCATGACAATTTTTTTTTATCTCTTTACTTATCTTGTCATTGGAAAAATAATCTCATTATTACAACAAATCAGAGCCTTTTCCCTATAAAACAGTCGCTGATAGAAAGTCCTTCTTACAGATCACTCCAGTCTCCATTCCACTCTCCTTTGCCCCAGGGGTTCCACAAACGCACCAGGTTTACTTGTTTCCCTCGGCTGATTGTCTGACAACAATTATCATGGGAGACAAAACCATAGTTATGTTCCATAAATTAGTAAAATGCTATAAATCATTCCAATAAATCAATTGCAAAAGTTCCCTTCAGTAGAAACTTAACATCTTATTTCTAGCCGGTAGTAATACAATCTTTATGATCAATATTAGAAAAGGTTTTTGTTGTTTTATTACTTCACATTCCAAATGCAATGTGTTACAGGAGCAGTGTGTAGGACTGAAGGATTTATTAGCAGATATAGAATATGATATTCATAACTCTGTTTTCATTAGTGTATTATCACCTGAAACAAAGACTGGGTGTGTTTTGTTACCATATGTTATATCTACCATAGATATAATGTTAGCATTATATCAACATAGGGTTTGGGTCCTCCTCACGTATTCTGACATGTTTCACCCCCATGTTTCTACAGTAACGCTGAGTTGACATAACAAACGCTGGCTCTAGAGAAGGCCTTTTGCATTTTTATAAGTTACCTTGGTGGGCAGAGGGGTTTTCATAAATAGGCCTACCAAAAAATCCTACACATTGCTCCTTTAAGTGTAATTCTTCACCTGTTTCACACCCGTGACCGTGTAAGCATGGCCTTGGACCAATCCATTGGGCAATATGTTGTTGGCAGGTGTCTCCTGCAAGCAAAACATAACATTTGTAAAAATACGTTCATCATTAATTTAAGTTGACTGACCTTTAAACACAACATTTGAGAAGACTTGTCCTAAGGAACTGTATTACTGTGTGCAACATCAGTCTGTAAATCATTAACGTGTCTGTAACAATGAATGAAAATGAAAGTTAGTTAAAGGCTAAAATACAAACAACTTTGGGTTGGTTTAAACAATATTTCTACATTTTGGGCAAAAAGAAAGTAATTTGTCAGATGTCAGACCAGTTTGTCATGTTAGTCTTTTTTTTTTGTGAAGGAAGAATATGATCAACATTTCTCCACATTCCAAGCAATCAGGCTTTCTCTGCTTATGTGGATGCACTGAATCTTTTTTGCCTCCAGTGCTGCCCTTCACTTGAACCTGCCTTTTTGTTCAAATTTAGTTTATTGTTCAGCATCAATCTAAATAGCATGTGTGCAGTCTACAACATAGATGGAAAAGAACAAGCCAGTTTTTGTTTTCTGTGGTATATTTGTATACTTACCCCTTGAGGTGTACCACAGCCCATCAGTGACGATAATTGGCCAGCTCTGCACATCAGCTCCCACAGGTTCGCAGGGGGATCCGACAGCTGGATACACATGTGAATGCCACCTGTGAAGTCCATCATGGCCTCCGCGGGAGTCCCAGCAATCATGTCGGTATAGGAACCACACACTCTGGCAAAAGTGGATGTGATATTATCTTACAGAGTCTAGAGCTACAAGACAAAACACATTTATGCCTGAGAAACTATATACTTTTTTTTTCATACTTGGCATAAGCTTTCTCCATCAAAGCGGGCCAGAACTCATTTTGGTCTTTGGAGTGAACGAAGATTAGTCTCCCATTGATTGTTGGTAGCTTGTCATCAATGATGACATCCACCCATTTTCCAAATCTCCAGAACTGAATAGTTTAAAGAATAAGAAAAGGGAATTTTAGAATGTATTCTATAATAAGATAATTTACTACCACGTAATATTATATATTTATTAAAATAAATATTGCTTTTTTTACATTGTTATTCACAGTTATTCGGCAAGTTATATTCCCAAAAAAGTGAAGTGCAGTCTACAAGAATTGTAGTGACATCATGCAGACAGCACATTAAATCTTCTTTCAATCAGTTTTCAATGATAATATATCAATATCAAATAATAACTAGTTGTGCTGTTAGTATTCACCCTGAAGTGGAACAGCCCGCAGTATTTCTCATTAAATGTTTGGTCAATAGGGACAACTTGTTCAAGGATGTGTTGCTGGAACGTCAGAGCTCCGATAGATGCAAGAAACCAGCAGTCTCCTGTGTAAAATAAAAAAAAATATTTTTAGTTATTGAGTTGATACAGGCCCAGCAAAATATGCCTAATGAAGACATTTACCCACCAAGTATTCCTTGACCAAAGTCAAACCTTGAGATGCCGTCAAGTATGAAGTCTGGATTAGGAGCAATTTTCTGAAACGGGAGTGTAAACAAGTGTAAAATCAAAACTGCAAGCAGCGGTGAACAAACCCTTGCACCTTCCTGCACGCCGGTGGTACTGGCCCATTGTGTTGCTGTATTTGAAGCTCAAACCACAAACAACATAAATATTGTCATATCAGTCCTCAGGCCAGAACTTGTAAGTTCTATTCAAAAAAAAAATTGTCATGCGAACAAAATACACATTTCTAAAGGATGTATTTCACCACTTTTCAAATACTTTTTGCTGAAAGCCAAGTGTCTTTTGCTTTTTCAAAATATAACCACTTCAGTGCTCTTCACGGTAGATTCCTGTAGTCAATACTTTAAAAGGGCAT
Source organism: Anoplopoma fimbria (assembly GCF_027596085.1). Classification (NCBI taxonomy): domain Eukaryota; kingdom Metazoa; phylum Chordata; class Actinopteri; order Perciformes; family Anoplopomatidae; genus Anoplopoma; species Anoplopoma fimbria. Next base: position 16,293,385 of record NC_072463.1, read on the forward strand.
TTGGAAAAGGAGCATGAGAGCCAGGGGCCTTTTGCTTTTTTGAAATGTAATCACTTAAGTGGTCTTTATGTATGTGTATGTCCCTGTAGGCAACACATTAAAGGCTTTAAAAGATGCATGAGAAAAGCTCCCCAGTGTTTTCTAAACTTGTACGTATAGCCTTAACCAGCAGCCAGTATGGCAGACTTTCAAAAATGTACAAAAATTAACTTTACTGCACGCTATGTGCTGTTACACACATAGCCAGACACCTAACATACAATTTGGAAAGGCGGAACTCTAACCTGTCAGTCAAGTTGAGTTTGGTCGCAGAACATCATTGAGAGTTGAAAGTGAGAGCAGTTAATCACGATGAATTGGTTTAGCTTTCTCCTGCTAAAAGACCACTATAAATGACATGCTTGATTAAACATTCTGCTTCTGTTTAACCCTTCCAAAACACCCACCATTGGTCTCAGCCACTCCACGCGGTCCAGCTCAGAGGGGCTCAGTATCCCTTCGCCGATGGAGATCCTGTCAGGGGGGAACATTTCGTCGATGTACCTTAGTCCTTTGATGACACAGTATTGTTTCAGCTGCTTGTAGTCTTGGTTGAGGAAATTGTCAGGGTTGGCGAAGCTCCCAAAACCTTTTTGCTTCTGACGAGCCTCCATAATGTTCAGACACACACCAGGAGGAGGCATTGCTGCAGTGTTTAGGCTCTGTTTACGAAAGTGAGATCCAGAATCATTTTGACATCAGCAATCATTTTTGCACACACATATAAGAGATGAGTGAGAAATTAAAGGCCAACAAACTTTTTTTGTTTTTTGTCATCCACATGAGGCCAGAACGGCTCAATTGGTTCCTGGCATAGTATAGGCTATTCAAGTCTTTGGAGGATGAACAAAAGCTACTCCCTAATTTGCTGTTTAACATATTGGCCCAAGATCTCCCATAGGTGCTCAGTTTGAGATCAGTGCCCGTCTTTAAGCAATTTCTAAGAATTACACTTCAGAATGCTAAAAACATTCAGATTTTTCTAATATATTTTAATACTTGTAAAACATCCCTTAAGTCTCCAGCAGCAGTTAATGTTAAATTTACAATTTAAAACATAAAAAGGGATAATATAAAAGTATGTAGTTGGCTGAAATCAAATTAAACTGTTGCAGGATCAAATTATGCTGTTGGAAGAGAAAGTACCCCAAAGTGAAAGTGCATACAATAAAGATGAATTGAAAGTGATCGAATTAAATCAATGTTCAAATGGTACAATACCATCTACAAATTAAACATAGTGATTATAATCATCAAATCAGTATTTATATTATGAGCCATATAATATATTATGAGCAATAATCATTTTTGTCATGATATTATTATGAAGGCATTGTATGGGCTCACCTCTCTTTTTATACGAAAGTTGTTTTAAACAACTTAAGTAGAGTATTTTAAGTCGTAAGACATTTGATACATTTTAAGGTTAAAAGTAGGAGTGGACGTACATGTTTTTCCTTTTATCTTTCACTTTGGATGAAAATTTCAGTCCTAACAGTTATATCAAAATATGCCCTCGCAATTTTAATTCCCATCGCACATGATTTATATTATTTGAACAACCATTCAGTGATCCTTTGTGCCCTGCATGGACGCATCTGTGTACAATTACTTACTCATTTATTCACATGTTTCTTTCAATTTGTAAACTGTTTGTATCAGATACATATTACAGCTTTACAGGAGTCTATGAGCTTTACAAAAAGAAATGCAGTCCAATAGAAAATGTAATTTATAAAAACATATAACAATTCATAGCAATAGTAATTGAATTAATAAAAGTATATCTAGGAGGTCAAAAAATATCTTCATAGCCAATCACTAAACAGTATAAAGTACTTTATACTGCATTTATTCTTAAGAAAACTTTGTCACTAGAGACCATGTGTACACTTCAGTCTCTTAAAATGTGAACTAGCGCATGTTGTCATTGGCTTGCTGGTTTCCTGCATCAAAAGGCATTGCACTATGTGTCAATATGCAATGTGGCAATGTGTCAATATGCAACAATAGGCTACATAGGAAATCTGAATCAACCTATTTAAAATATAACACCTTATGAAGATCTTACCTTAACAGTTCACGGAAGAAAACAGGTGAGTGGATCTGCAGGTGAGAGCCAAGGAGGTCTCGTCACTTTTAAACATGCTGTAAAAGCCAAAGGCTATTTCCTTAAATAGTCATTCATCTTGGCTGACATCTGTAGTCACTCTTCTACCGCTCAAAGCTACAGTATGGTAGACAGAGGGGGTGGGATTTCATATTCAGTGGAAATAGTTCAGTTCAAATTTATGGCCTGAAACTTTTGTTGTGTTTATTACAGGGGTTGTCAATGATTAAACAAGACAAGAAGCTGCCCCATGAATAATACTGGCTGCATGCAGAACAAATGCTCTGCCATCTGGCCAGTGGCCTTGATACTGTGTTTAAGGTCAGGTCCGTTTGTCTTCACGTGAACCTTTGATACCCTGTGATTGATTGTCTATGTTGCCATTAATAAACTGAGATTAATATTAGCCAATATGTTAAGATGCAGCCAGCAGATGTACTCTGTGACTTACCAATTTATGATTTCATGATAGGACCTGATTGTTCAAATATCTCCAAAGAAGTGGGGAGAGCTTAATCATTAACAGTATCAGTCTGCTTACTGTCTGAAATAAATTCATATCATGTTTTAACAGCCACTACGCTTTATGAGCAGAAAATAAATCTCAATACAATAGTTATAATTACTTAAAAAAGAAAAACTAACTCTTACATTTGAAAAAAATTGAATGAATGAGCTATATTTTGAAAAGGCATGAGAGGAAGGTAAGATGAAGCTTTGATACATGTGGGGAAATAGGGCGCTTAAACAGTTAAACAAAGACACGCTATCTTAGTGATCTGTACCTTTTTGTCTAGATTTTGTCTTGCTGTTATATAGCTTGATCTTTGTCTTCCTTTTTGTGCTTTGAATATCAAAATTAACTTTACAGCTTTTCCTCAACTCTTTCAGCTTTTCTGATTCATTTATACTGCTTCATTTCACCGTTGCTTAGTATAATGTAATCTCTCATGTATAATGTAATCACAGCCAGAAGTCTTCCGAGGTAATGCTTGCTTATTGTGCAAATGGGAAGCAATAGACCATAATAGTGTTGTTTAATGGTGTGGGCAGGCCATGTCTTGCCACTGGGTCAAGTGTTGAAGTGCTGCTTATCAATGTGTCAACTGAATAAAACAGAGTACTTCTCTGGAAATGGAGCTACAGTGCCAAACTCCCTTTCTCCAGAAGAAGAGTTCAAATGATGCCAAGTAATACATGTTTTCACATGTACTGCCTGTCACCATCTCAGAGTATTGCACAAACTGCTAAGTCATTAATCTAGGCCACCGCCAAGCATGGCATACAAGCAAGGTGTGAGACACCGCACTCATGTTGTTTAGGAACAGAGGGAGGGGATGCAGACTGTGGATGGAAGATGGGAAGCCTTTCTCACCTACTGACAACTAACCCGGGAAGTCCTAGTTCAATGAGAGCACAGTACATACTATTTATTTTATTATCCTACAATAGTGATTTTACACAAACTATTTATTTAGCTATCCAACAGCACTTGAGCCATTGTGGTGGTCCACATGGCTGCAACTGGCAACAGCTAACTGACTGTAGTAAGTTTAAGTAGGTCTGAGCAGGTTTTGTATTCCCATGTTTGCAGCCCATACTGCCATCTTGGGGACTTCTGTAGACGTTAGGAAAACAAAAAATCAAAAACTCTGAAAATAACGTCCCGCTATAGTTCTGAAAAAATTGTCTTGTGGAATCTGGTTACTAGGGATCCCACAGCTCTACGCCAGACCCCCACACACACAAAAAAACCCCCACATAAAGTACGTTTTAAGACTTTCATTCATTTTGACAGGCTGTTTTGTTAGGAAGACCAATCTTACATTCAAACATATAAGTTGTTTTTTTTCGAGCTTAACATTGATTCTCCTGAGCAGGCCCATCGTAAAGACAATGGGTGGCACTTCAGTGTATTGATGTTATGAGCACATCGGCCCGGCGCCACAAGGTGAGTTAAGTTGTCTTAAGACCTTGGTTGGTCTGTTTTTTTTTTTGCCACCTCTGTTGAAGTTGCATGTATAAGAAAAAGCAAAAACAACAAAATGATTGGCCGATACATGATTTGACGATATGGCTTAGGGGTTGTGGCAGGACCATGGACAGGGTTTTGTAGGGGGTGCCTATGTCACTGCGCCGCTGTCCAGAGTACTGAAGGAAAGGGAGCGTTGGAGATCGATTGACAGACACAAGTATTTTCTTATTCTTTCTTATCCCTGAGAATCTATGATTTTGGGTGCTCCACATGGCCAACACAGCATCACCTAACTGACTGTATATAATATATATCATATAATTGCTCCCACAATGCAATAGCAGAGAGGCTTAGGCCTAGTAAGGGTCCTAGCCCATGAGACAAACACCTGATTGGATTTTTTAGAGAAGAAGCTTGACATTATGATACAGTCTTTTTTATTTCTGGGGGAAGGTCAGATGAGAAGATTGATACCACTCTTGTGACTTTTAATGTGCTTTATATGAAGCAGCCAGTAGCCGGTTTGTTAAGCTGTGCATACATTCTGGATTCAGGGGAAAACAACCAGCCTGGTTCAATCTGTAAGAAATCAGCCTACCAGCACCTTTAAAAGTCACTAATCAAGTTAAATTGTCTTACTGCACATTGAAACAGTAAGTGGAGAAAGTTACGTGTTGCTTCAATCAGGCATTTGTAGATTTGACAAGACATTTTTGAAAAAATTGCCCAACAAAATGAATAAATTGCTGTAGAAACTGTTGATCCTAAAATGGCGTTACTTGTCTAATTTATACTGTATAGAAAGCAGGCACGTTACCAAATTAATCCCATGTGTCTCGTGAGATAAATGTAAATATCGGATACAGTCCTGCATGATGAGTCTTGTATGACAGTCCCCTCCATTGACCAAAGCATGTTGAACACTGGATGAGCTTTATGACTGTAATCGGACTGTTCACTAAAACCTTTTTTCTTACTAGACAGATTATTCTTTTTTTGGCCAGGTTGTGAGATTTCTGTCTCTGAAATTCCCAGAAAAAAGGGAACGTCGGAAATCTATTGACAGACAGAAACTAATTTCTAATGCCTTCTTATGCCTGATTTAAAGTCCTGTGGCTGTTTGCCGATGCGTACTGTGCTTCCACCTCTCATGCTCGCCAGGCATACCCGGCTTCGGCAGTCGATGTGTCCTTGGGCAAGACACTTAACCCCCGAATGGTGTGGACTGGATGTTGCATGAATGTTAGTTAGAGTCTGATGGTGGCACCTTGCATGGTAGCCCTGTCATCAGTGTGTGAATGGGTGAATGATATGTAATATACTACTGATTGTAAGTCGCTTTGGATAAAAGCGTCTGCTAAATGACTGTAATGTAATGTAATGTAATGCATACACAGTACTACGGTGGATTGCGCGTAGCATGTGTTACGTGTCAGGCAGGGGCGACCCGTCTGTGTGTGTGTTTTCTCCCCTCCTCTCTCTCGCTCTCTCTCTGTCGCTCTCTCTCTGTCGCTCTCTCTCTCTCCAGGTGATTGTTTTCCACCTATGCAGCCCAGTCATGCTGCTCTGGCTTCCACAATCTTCAAGCTGGCCAATCAGCAGAGCAGGCCCTAAATAAAAGGAGGACGCCTGAGAAGTTCGGGGGCTTCTTCTTTGTTCTCTGCCTGAGTGAGATGTGCAGCAAATTGTTTGTAAAGGTTTGTGGTGAGAGGTTGAGGACTAGGTGAGTTTTGGGGTACCCTGTACATACTTTCATTCACATAGCTCACTTTTGTATAGACACACTAGATTTATTAGCCGATGCCACCCCTGTATTTTGCTTTGGAGAAGAGACTTATTGAGAAAAGCCAGTAAAGCTGTTTTTGTTGTAACACATGTAAAAGACCAAAACAGCTTTGTTAAAGTTGAGGTCAAGCCATGTTGTGTCACTGGGTTAAGTGTTGGACTGCTGCTTATCAATATGTCAGGAGTCTTTAAACCCTTCAATAGTTTACTCGGCTGATCCAGTTTATTTTCCAAAGTCATCTCAATGAAGTTTAGAGTACTTCTCAAAAAGTGGAGCTGCAGTGCCAAATTCTATTTCTCCAGAAGGATGTGCTCAATTGGATTCAATTGAGTTTTAGAGGGATTTTATAAAGATGCTGAATAATAATAAAAATCCTGCGAACGTTCTGTGGAGGTTAGGAAAACAACCTCCCGCAAACGTTCTGTAGACATTAGAAAAGCAACGTCTCGCGAACGTTCAGTAGACGTTAGGAAAGTGACGTTAGGTCTCTTACTATGGGGCGGCTGTGGCACACGAGGTAGAGCGCTCGTCCTGTAACCACTAGGTTGGTGGTTCGAACCCCTCTACAGTCAACATGCCGAGGTGTCCTTGAGCAAGACACCTAACCCCCAGTTGCTCCCCGTGGGCCTCTTAGCAGCCCACTGCTCCTCTGGGATGGGTTAAATGCAGAGAATTGTAATTTCCCCATTGTGGGATTTATTAGTATTATTATAATTACTGACCCTCAATCAAAACAGTCTAGCGTTTAGGTCTTCATTGGAACTACTTCTTATTACCATCAACATCTTGTGAATCTGATGCATCCCAAAGTTAGGCATGTCTCCACTTCTTGAGAAGTACTGGAGGTATTAAGTTGTCCAAAGGGTGAGAACACATTTTACAAACTTGTCATGTCAATCCAATAGCTGTCTACAGGGCCAAAAACTGCCAGCACAGAAGTTAACCAAGTCCATACTTGTTGTTAACATTGGGAAATGCAGTGGTGGGAAAGTATTTAGACTCTTTACTTAAGTAAAATGAGCAACACAACAATTTAAATGTAACCTATTACCAGGGAAAGTCCAGCATTCAAAATCCTTACAAAAAGAAAATTCCATTATGTGGGTCTTGACTGGTGCCTAGTGCTGTACACATTTATTTGAAGTAACGGCCTGTGTGAGCTCAGTGGGTGGAGGAGCGTCTTAATCCATTTCCTGTGATTGTAGTTGGGGCACTTCCTGTGTTCATACAAACACGGGAAATGTTATCTGGATTCACATGAATTTCCTTTGCACTTTCCATCCAAATCAGTTTAATCAGGCTGCTTTAACACACACAGGTGATACAGAAGTGTAATCATAATATTTTAGGCTTGACTATGCAGTTTGCATACCTGTGCATTCACCTGAAGAGGAAACCTCACATTGAACACATGAATAAAGTTCAAAGCAATGGGCTTATTAGAGAAAGGAAATAAAACAACATTTTTACTAGTTTTGTATATATTTATTTAAAGTAAATATCAGGAGCTTTTCTATTTAAAAAAAAAACATTTATGGGTTAACTAAATTGTAATTTGGACTTTTTTTTTTTCCTTTGTGTAGTTACACATTATCTCACATAATTCCCAAAAGGCAGGCTCTGTACTGCTCTTTATAAAACAAATTCATACCTTATACTAGTGTAATATAGTAAATCACAGAAGTAAATCATAAAAGGTGTTGTATGTGGCACGTGAGGTAGAGTGCTTGATCTGCAACCATAAGATTGGTGGTTCGAACCCCTCTACAGACAACATGCCGAGGTGTCCTTGTGTGAGACACCTAACCCCAAAATTGCTCCCCGGGCGCTTCATTGCAACCCACTGCTCCTCCGGGATGGGTCAAAAGCAATGCAGGGAATTGTAATTTCCCCATTGTGGGACTAATAAAGGCTTAATTATTATTATTATTATACTAATGAAAACACAGTCAGAGACACAATTCAGTTAATAACTAACGCTAAACCATTACACACCTGTGTGCAGCTTGGAAAATAAAGTAATAAACAAGCTGTGACTCAAGAGATAATAATATTACTAATAATATCAATAAAGTGTAGGTGTACTGTAATCCCTGTGGCAGCAGGGTGGCAAAGTTCAAGGGTTCATTACACCCAGCAGCCATTGTGCTTCCATCCAGAGCAGGGGTGGGCAATTATTTTTCCCAGGGGGCCAAATGAGCAACTGAAAATATTTTGGAGGGCCGGGCCAAAATGCCGAACTCAATTATGCATAATATACATTTTATTTCTATATAAAAAGCAGTAAATGGCATTGTTTTGACCGCTGGTAAGAGTGTGTGTTATTATTTGGCAATTAAAAGGTGAGGTTAGCTTTCAAAAATATAATTTATTCAAATAGAATTTCCAAAATGATAAACAAAATGTGAAACATTTGACTCATTTTCAGTCACATTAATAACAAAGGGCATTTTGAGTTTCATATACTATTGAAACAAGGATTTTCTTAGCTTTCTAAAGACATCACATCATCTTTGTAGCCAAAATAAACAAGACATGTCACTGAACTGTGTAACTGTGTAAAGAAAAGTGTCCCAGTTTTGTAGCCTTTTTGACTTTACGTATTTGGCCCGCGGGCCGTACAATGCCCAGGTCTGATCCAGAGCATTGATTTATAATGTCAAAGTGTATCTGAGACTCGGACCCCTGCATGTTCATGTATTGTGAGACAGCACAATCAAGGGAGTCAGCTTAAAATGCCTAAAGCCTACTGGGGCCGGAAACATCTGGAGAAGCAGTCAAAACACTGGGGAGCCTGCCATTGTTCTTTATGGCGAAATGTAACTGGTCAGCGGGGGAGAAAAAAAGAACCCATAACTGCTGCTAAACATGGTTTCCGTCTTTAGTTTTTCTCCTAAACAGGATGCATGAGCATGAATGTTAGTCCCAGACCGGCACCACTTGTTTTTAGGCTACGAATGGACAACCACATATTGGTCACATTTCACCCCAAAAACTCCCAGGGACCTTCTGGATATCAGCCTATTTCTTGATCTCTTTGGCAATGATGTGGTGGATTTTTCTGCTGCAGCTCATCAACAGCTTTGAGGGTTTATCTGGAGCTGAACATGAGACGCTGTGCACCTCCACCACATGCCTTACCCTGCATATGGACAGGGTGAGCTTTGAGAGGGCCGGTCAGAACTGTGTCCACAATGGAGGTTATCTGATGACAGTCAGAAACCTAGAAGAAGAGGATCTGCTGCGCTCGCTTCTCTCACAGATCCCAAAACATCATCGGGACAGAACGCTTAAATTTTGGATTGGATTAAAACTGCACCAAGGGAACTGTGTGACGGCTGACAAGAGTCTCAGGGGGTTTAAGTGGATATCTGGAAAGGAAGACTCCAACTACTCCAACTGGGAAAAAGAACCTGTAAACACATGCACAGAGGATATATGTGCAAAGGTTCATTACAATTTATCAGTTTACAACCAACTGAAATGGACTGCTGGAACTTGCAAAGGCCCTGCTTTTTATGCATGTAAGTTTTATTTTAAAGGTATGTGTCGACCTTTGGCTCTATTAGGCCCTGGAAACATCAGCTACACAGCACCATTCTCACTTGAGCCACAAAGAAGTGAAATGCAATTAGTTCCGCTCGGAACCTATGCTGTAATATCATGTAGTGACCAACCGTCTCTTTACTCTGTGTGCAAGGAGACGGACAACATTTATTGTTGGACTGACCCTGGTCCATTTTGCAAAACAGGAAAGCATTATTGCACGATAAACAATGGCGGATGTGAACATTTGTGCCACCAGGATGCAGATGAAGTTCGATGCTTTTGCAAAGAAGGTTACGACCTGGCCGCGGATGGATACACTTGCAGGATACATGCCATGTGTGGTGCTGACACCTGTGAGCACCAGTGCGTACTGGGGGAATCTGGGTATTCCTGCAAATGTCAGGACGGGTTCGAACTAGATGCGAACCAGCGTAACTGCTCTGACATTGATGAGTGCCAGACACAAGCCTGTAAGCATCAGCTGTGCGGCTACGAAATGGTTGGCGGTGAATGCATTGATATTGATGAGTGCACGCAAACGAGATGTGAGCACAGCTGCTCGAACAGTATCGGATCATTCTCTTGTTACTGCAATGAAGGCTTCACTCTATCTGAGGACGGCCGATCGTGTGTAGACATTAATGAATGCGTCAGTAGTCTCTGTCGGTTCAAATGCGTCAATACGGTAGGCAGCTTCCTGTGTACCTGCCAGCAAGGCTTCCACGTGGAGACCGATGGATGGACCTGCGCTCCGGATACGACAGAAATATCTGCTGCTTCCTCTGATGACCCAGCAGAGGAGGAAACGCAAGAGAACTTCACGGAGTCCTTAATCAGAACCACAGTCGAGCTCCAACACCAGTCCCCTCACACTGACGCAACGATTCTAGACCTGGTGAACGATACGCACAGGGATCAGCAAAGCAACACAACCTTGGTGACGGGTTTTGCCAAGTCATTTAATTCCAGGGTGATTGTCTGCATCCTCGGTTCAGTCATCCCTCTGCTGCTTTTGGTGGCAGTGACTGTGGCTATTGCAATCGTTCGATGCAGTCGCTCCAAAAAAGAAGCTAAGAAAAGTAACACCACAGATGGTTACTGTTGGGTGCCCTCTGGTTTGGACCAACGTTTAGAGAAACTATATGAGTCCATCTTGACTGATGACCTATGACCTGATAGTGATGGAGAAGACTGTCTACATGAATTATCATGTTTATTTATGTTATTTATGTTCTTGCAACCTCCCTGGGTTAGGCTATGTGTGAAAAATGATCAAATCAGAAAGACAATGTAAAAAATAGAAAGTAAAATTGTGAATTTGAAAAATGATTGCAAAGGTGTTGGTGCAAAAGGCCGTATAGGAGTATAGGGGATGTGATCAACTTTGTATAATGAGGGTAACTTGGTCTAGAGATCTGATAGTTTGATCTGATGATCCCAGAAAGTTTTGATTTGAGTTTAACAATGAGAAAGTTGTCCCAGTATGTCATTTTGAAAGTGAAAGTTTTTATGTCAGCTAATTTTGTTATTTGTCTTGTCATAACAGGCCACATTTTCTGATATTTTACCTATATACATGTTTGAGTAATGTATGAGCCAATATCTGTTCACTTAACTTGTGATCAGCTCCAGGCCCAAGAACTTTTCAGATGACATTAAAAGTTTTGACAGTGTGTTCACCTTTCAATACACTGATCAAAGGACCGATTTTTCCTTTGACTTGCACATCTGATACTGGTGTAAATATAACGTAACTAATAACAAGTGTACATCAGAGTATCCAATCATTACTGTATGTAATGTGAAGATGAAATAATGCTATGAGACAAAAACTAAATAAATAGTAATATTAATAATAAAAGTGACTCTGATATGAATAGGTTGTTGTTGCTGTATTTGTATTTTGATGATTATTTCCTTTACCAGCCATGGAAAAACCCAGCAGTCCAACTTTATCTCATTTCCTTCCTGTGTTTGTACTTGGGGGTGTTGCTTCCTGATTCCGTAGCCCCAGACTCTAGGTTCTCCATAACTTTAGTCAGCCAACATTATCAGAAGATCTACGGCACGACATCATGGTCTGCTTGCAACTGACTCCATTTGTACCAGTGAAGGTAATGAAAATGGCTATTTTGATGTCCGTGTTTTTTCCCCCTTCTATCAAGGCAGGATTTGGCATGAAGCAGGCTGTGGCTTGTAGGCCTTTTTGTACTGGGGTTGACTGCATTACCATAAACCAGGACCGAGTGGATTTTCATACCGCTGAGGAAGCATGCCGTGACATGAACGGAGAACTAATGACATGTCAGTCGGAGACAGATGAGAACGCAATTGACATTTTGAGTCAAGAGTTGTATGGACACTACTGGATTGGACTGCATTTACCAGCTGTCGCCTGCAGCAACCTTTCAGCTCCACTGAGAGGCTATGAGTGGACATCTGGTAGTGTGCACAGAAACTTTAGTCCATCCTTCAGGCCCTGGAAAGACAGCGTTAAAGTCTGCTCTCCACGCTGTGTGTCACTTTCCAATGATCAAAAGTGGACAGAGAGGCTGTGCTCGGACAAAACTGATGGCTTTCTGTGCAAAACAAAGCACAAAGATGCATGCCAGGCACAGGAATTATCAGATCTGAATGTTATCCTAAGCTCTAAAGACTGTTCAGATGGTCCTTGTCAGCAAGATTGCACAAATGCAAAAGGAGGTTACAAGTGCTCTTGTTTCAAAGGATATATACCAGACAGCAAGCACCCGGAGCAGTGTCAAATCTACTGTGCACAACAGAAATGCCCTGCGATATGTGAGGGAAACCAAAAGAGCGAATGCAACTGTCCTAAAGGCTATATATTAAGTGAAACATTTTGTGAGGACATCAATGAATGTTTGTCCGATCAGTGCGATCAGGGGTGTAAAAACACTTTTGGAAGTTTTGTGTGCTCCTGCAGAGAAGGGTTTTTACTGAAAGATGAAGTCAAATGCATCAAAGCAGAGGGCAGTGAAGGTTTTGCTTTCACAACTCCTATCCTCATAGGCTTTGTTAAACCAGCCACCAATAATCATACACTGAATAGTTCTTCATCGCCTGCTGGCGGTTTTCTCTGGATATGGATTTTGGTTGTGGTGGCTGTGGCAGTGTTTATAATCGTGATAAGGTTTTATGCTGTGAAACGTCAGAAGAGCAGAGAACAAAACTCCAATCAGCAGTCAGCTGTTCCTGTCGACAATATTGAGTGTTGATGAAGCACAAACTTCACTGGGCATTTAGAGTTTGGGAGATTCAATTACATTTCTCATATTGCTGCAGCAGGTAGGCTTTTCATAATACACTCTTTTGAGTGACTGATTTTTTAATCTAAGTAATGCATTATAGTATATTAATGACTAATTAATATGAATACAAAAAATGAAGGGGAGCTTTTTATAGTAGTTATTTCAAAAGTGGACTGACTAGGCCACACACTTTAATCTGTATAATTAAATGCAGAAGTGAAGAGAAAACAACTTAAACAAAAAAACATGTCATTTCAAATGTTACATTTGATAGGGAACATAATTACAAGTAGTGTTGGGCAATTGCAGCATTAACATATAGGATAATCATTTTGTTGTTGTCGCAGGTGGAGCTGAGAGGTCTGTGTTCCCCTCATCCCTGACTTTTTCTTTACAGACTAAACATTAATATGTGTGCATATGCATTTAACTGGATAAAAGCGTCTGCTAAATGACTGTAATGTAATGTAATGTAACTGTTTGTAAAACATGAGTTTTGAAGCACCTGTGAAATGGTACACAATTAGGGACACTAGCTGGTGAGATCATGTGTCATTTTGTGTTCATTTATGTATCATGACAAGAAAATAAAATCTGAGTTCATTCTTAACAAATCATTGCTCTCACCAGTCTTGTTCTTAGAGCGCCACCTACTGTTCTTTTGTACAAATTGCTGAAAAGGCATGCTTCTGTCAAGTGAATCCTCATGCTGTTTGATTGAGAAAAAAATATCGCTCATTTCAATACTGGGAGTTAGTAAAACAACTGGTATTTTTCCAGACAATACAAAAGGTAAAATAGGCTTTTTTTCTTGGCAAACATTTTGAAATGTCACAGGATAGACGCAGAAAAAAGAAATCTAAAATGATCTTTTTTTTTTACTTCAAATTCTATTTAATTTCAATACGTTTTAAAATGTTTTCTCGCCATTGGCTAACCCCCTGTCATAACTAACTGGGACAGTTGAATAGAACAGAGCCATATTTAATGTCATTAGTATGACCCATGTGTTTGTTATTATTCCAAGTCATATTGTCTTCTGTACAAAAAAATGGCCTACTGCATCATGTCTGTGTTGTTAAATGTTGTCAACTGGTTTCATTTAATCCACCTTATTTCCACAATTGTAATAAAGGTCAGTCAGTCAGTCATTGTTTTTTTCTGAACAAATTTCACAAAGTATAAAGTCATAAAGTCCAAATTCTATTGAAAATGCACTGCAAAATGCAAACCATTTTGAAATACTATTACCCATTGTCCACTGTTTGAGTCTCAAAAAATGCAATCAGTTCAAACGTTCTGATCAATTTTATTATTATTGCTTTTATTATTATAGTGTGTTGAATTGACAGATTGTCAGGTAATTTGACTGCAGCAGTATCTTCATATATATAGTAACTATTTATTTTGCCGTTTACATTTTTTCTCTGCATGGAAAATTGAGTAGATCCCTCTTCATCTGATGCTCCCCAAGATCCCTCTTCTCCTCACTGGTGATAAGGAACATCAGAACATAGACATTACCAAGTCTGCCAGCTGAAGGCTATTTACAAAAACATTGGGTACACTATCACAGGGTTAACTTTAGTTATATCTTGTTGCCGTTCCCTACAGCTGCCACTAGATGCTACTACAGACACATATTTAACCAGTGGCACTTCACCAATAACCTATGACTACCTCTCCAAAATGTCCTACAGCTGATAAGCTACTCCCTATAGTTCTAAAAAGAATGAGTACTGATATTAATTAATATGAGACCTTATGGCAACTGGGACCTAACAGGGTTTAAGTCATTTTAGACAAGTTAAATAATCAACCACATCAACTCTCAGATAAAAAAAAAAATCTAATTTGTAAACTCCCAGTAGTTTATCCAAGCAGGAGGGGAAACTTTGACCATCATTGAGCACTGCCTTTATGTCACTGGGTCTTTATTAGTGTGTTTCCTCTTCTCTCCCTGAAGAAAAGCAAAGCAGATAAGACGGCTATTAAACAGGAAATCCATCATGTAATCAGTGAGACAACACCAAGGCTGTTAATGAACAAACACCATAGAAAACATGAGGACAAAGATAAATGGTGACAGGAATCTCGTAACGAGCTTTAGAAATGGGAACAAAATAACAGCATACAAATTAAAACAATGATAAGAGATGTATAAATGGTCCAAATCATTCTGAATAAGGTCCCATTGCAGTTACAAAGTATTAGGAGAGTGACGCATTTTTGTAAAGTTGGCTCTGTACTATACTTTAAATTGAAAAAGTGACTATGAGGTTAAAGTAATAACAGAGCTTAAATTCAAGGTATTATCAACACTTAGTCCAACCTTTTAAAGATCAAAATATACTGAACACATTGAATAAATCAATCACATCATGATATCTCCCTTAATAATGATGGTGCCATCTTTACTGTCTACCATGTTCTGGGCCCTCTTGCCTCCAGTGGAGTCTGCAGCAATTACAATGCACGCTCAGTTGGATTCTGGTCAGGTGATTACATTGGTCAAATTATTACCCCCAAAAAATACCAAAATTGCAATGTCACCTCTCTTGCAATATAATTGTTTATATGCATTACTCATTAAGTATTTTTAAAACAATGGCATGCTAGAACATTCTATTTGACTGCCAAGCCCTCAAAACATACAAAGCTCAATTGCATAACTATTTATTTTATAAGTCACAGAAAAACATGTTTTTGCACACACACATGCATTAACAGAATGGGTTTCAACTTAAACTCCTTAAAGTAGATCATTGTCTCCACAACTATTATCGTTGGAACTGCAATTGTAGGCCGCTATGTGACCTCATTCTGACGTGGAGAGAGCATAGCAGGAGTGCTGTTTTGATAAGACTGGGTGGTACTAACATAACCTGGATGGCACTGGTTGTGGCTGACACAACCTCACCTCTCCCAGTCAATACATGGTCCTTTATGGGCTTAGTCAGCCAATCATAACAGGAGGAGTAGCCTTTCTGAGATTTAACAAAAAAAATAATTAAAAAGATAAGGTTGGGGTGTCTTTTAAGTACGACAGATGTTGTGAAAATGTATGTTGCTTTGATATTAAATTGGTCTTTTATTTTTTCTGTCACCTGTTTTGTGTCATGTATGTTTTTGATTTTCAAGATATTTTAATGCACTATGCACTCTGCATACAGATAAGTGCTTGCCAAAACAAGATGATAATAATTGATGTTGTGGTATGGATTGCAAATAAGCCATACATTTATGCTGACTTCATTGTTATGAGTTTGTAAAACTTTTACATAGCCTATATCATGTGTTTCATAAGCAATATGCCCAAGCTGAATGATGAAATGATGAATGATGAAATTTGAGGAGGAGGCATCAGGAGCTTTTTGTGCCCTGAGTAGAGCCTCACAGGCAACACCTTCTTCTAGGATGACTCACCACAAATCCGGCCTTTAGCAATCTGGTTTACCCAAACATGTCCCTGATCTTAACATTTATGACCTAAAGTATCGGATTTATCTTGTCCCACGTTACTTTGTTACGCAACTTAGTGTGTGGATGACCCTGTGAGGCAATGTGAGGGTAATAAATTCAGCCCGAGTAAACCCGGAAGTGGAGGCCGCTCATCCAATCAGAAAGAAGGCGTCAGTTCAGAGCGTGGTGTCATTGGGTTAAAGTTTGTCCCCCCTCTGTCGCTCATATAAATAATAACAACCGGAATCTGTGCTAGCATGTGGAGACAGAGTAAGTGAGGCCATAAACAGCTCGTGTCACACACATTCAAAGCAGCCAGGTTGCAGAATACCTCGTTTATTTACACTCATCACAGCAGCAGCATGTCAGCCGACGGCGTGTTCAGGACCCGCTCTCTCGGTGTGGCCGCCGAGGGTCTTCCGGACCAGTACGCCGACGGCAAAGCAGCCAAGGTCTGGGAGCTGTACATCGGAGACACGCAGAGCAGGACGCAGGAATACAAGAGCTGGGTGGTGTCCTTGCTGAGGGAGCAGGGGGTGCGGAGAGTCCTGGATGTAGCCTGCGGGACAGGGTAACGTCAGGCTGACTCAGCAGCTGTATTAAAGGGGGTTTACATTACATGTCACATGTGTTCAATGAAATGAATACCCTTGTATATCAGCAGAAGCAACACCTCCAGTGCAAACCTTTTTTCTATATTTTCTATATTTGCACAACCCAGTCTTTAATTCGGCTTTAGTTATAAACGCCTGGTCTCTATAATATCATATTTTTGATTCTTAGCTACTGTGGTAGAATGACAGATATGGTGAAAAGGAAGGTATGCATTTAAGGAGGAGTTTATGTAACGTGCTGATCAAAATTGGGCTTCCATAATTCACCTCCAGATTCATGAATGGGTGTGACCATTGTGGAAGTGCAGAC
Organism: Anoplopoma fimbria; assembly: GCF_027596085.1. Taxonomy (NCBI): domain Eukaryota; kingdom Metazoa; phylum Chordata; class Actinopteri; order Perciformes; family Anoplopomatidae; genus Anoplopoma; species Anoplopoma fimbria. The sequence continues at coordinate 16,310,499 of NC_072463.1, forward strand.
TGATCATGCAGCTCCATGGCAGAGTCTTATTTTGGTAAAATGTGATTCTTGCAATGTTCACAGTGTTTCTCATCATCAGTTTTTTCTTGGACTTGATAGAGCAAAATCTAAGAATATTTAAACCTGCAATAAATAGTTCATTTCAGGTTCGGATAATCCATCATGTAAAAGTACTAAACATGCCTATTTTGTTCTATGATAAACTTGATTATATTCATAGATAATCAAGTTAGTTTGACATTCCTGAAATTTCAACCCGCCGACCCTTCAACTCTGGACACAATCCGGATTAGGCAAAAGGGAGTAATGAATGAAAGTGCAGAGTTGCACCAGCCACTGTGGCAGTTCCTGCCTCTGAGCTGGACGAACAAGTTTAGGTTGTTGATTAATAGTGCCATTATGCTTCAACTAAGAAGCCTTATGTGGCTTAAACAAAAGCCACAAGACATAAGTGTTGTGCAAATCTCCATGTTCTGCCTTTTTTTTGCACCAGTTACCCACATTTGAAGCACATTCTAATCAACACAAGGCCACTGAATGGGAGATGTAATGTTTGCTTAAGTGGATATTATCTGCTAAATGTGTGTGAGATAGCAGATGAAGGTTTCAGTGGTTTCTGGACTAGTTCTGGGTTGCTGGATGGAGTTTTGACTGGTTCCATGCAATCTGTTTACCTCTGCTGATAATGTATCTGTGCCCTGGAACAACAGCAAGGCCATTGGTTGAACTCAGACAAGGGGACAATATACTTTAACCTGTCTGTGTCATATTGTATGTATTCACCATATTGACATTTCTGTCTGGTGGATGCAATATAATCATATATTGTCATTTCATACCATGTATAACAACATTCACACTTACACTAAGCATCATCCATTCAGTGATCTATCAGAACTATCAGAAGTATTTTTTTTATCACCTAAAAATAGTAATTACAGCCACTTCTATTTGGATGAGAAATGTTACAGAGTTTAATAATCTTAATCATAACTTTTTCCTCTCTTGGTTGACACCACAATCATTTGGATCCCAAAAATAGAATTGTAAAACTTCATATCTCACATATGGCTGCTGGGATCCGATATGGAGAAAATACACACACAGACTCTGACCCCATTCTGTAGTGGAAGTGTGTCTCTTACGGCAGCACGGCCATCTGGGGCGATGTAAACACGTTCCCAGTGGAATGAGGTTACAAATGGCCTCACTATTTTTGGCTTTCTAAATTTGCCTGTGATGCAAGTTGTTCTGCCATCAGGTTTAGGGGCGATTTATGCAAGAGCAAAAGAAGCGGCATATCATGCTTTCCAAAAATAATTGGTTGTCCCAACTTGCATATTAATTACCTTGATCTGAACCACCACCAATTTTTTTTGTGCTTTTGCTCTGCTTGAGATTTTATTTTGCTTAATTTCTAGTAAACCAAGCTCTTAAAAAATGTTCCTTTTAAACTAAAGAACGAGATTTAACTCTAGCTACAATTACATAGTTGCACTCTTACTGTTTGTTTGCTTGGTCGCACTGCATACAGTGTTATTAAAAATGTAAAATGTATTTCTATGCTGTTGTATATTATCTTGCAGTTACCCAGTTGCTGTTTATGATTGCAGTTATCGTGCAATGAATCTTACCCCTGCGTTGTCACTAGCGAACATAGGTGTCGGAGCACTCATTCTTGTCTGACCACTGTATGTCAATATACATTAACATTACATATACATTGTTGACTTACAGTCAAATCAGTTAGATATGAAGGGGTCTGAGTTGAGGTGACGGTTTCAAAACATATTTACTCCTATTCATTAAGAAACAAATAAATTCACGATGCTAAACATTTCAAAAATGCATGTCTCGAGTGTGTTTATCAGCAGAGCTCATGAGGTTATGCTGTTATTTTACACAGAACTTGTATTTAAAGAACATGTGTTTTTATTTTGTAGAGTTGACTCTATCATGCTGGTGGAGGAGGGCTTTAATATGGTGAGCGTGGATGCCAGCGACAAAATGCTGAAGTATGCACTGAAGTCAAGATGGGAGAGAAGAAAAGAACCAGCTTTTGACCAGTGGGGTACGCGAAAGTTACTGAAACCAGTGTCTTTGTAGGATACACTGAGCATGATACTTTAGATCATATCAAATAAAGTCACTGCAGTGTTCATTAGGTGACATCCTTATGTTTTCCTCTTCATGTTTTTTGTGTGGTTTTGACTTTTTGTTCTCCTCACTCTCATCCTCAGTGATTGAAGAGGCCAACTGGTTGACGTTATCAGAGGATATTCAGAAACCAGGGGCTGGCTTTGATGCCGTCATCTGCCTCGGTAACTCATTTGCCCACTTACCGGACTTTAAAGGTACGTGAGAGGTTAAGGGACAGAACCATTATGAAAAGCGATCTATTTTTCCATTGACATTTTTCAAATTGTTCTTGAATTTGATGGTTAACATTAAAAAAAACTTTCGCCGGATTCTCGATCACAGTAAGAACCAAATTATATAGGATTCATTACAATCCATCGTTGATGTGATGCCAATGATCAACCAATGTTAAGACGCTAACATAATCTCTTATTCAAACAATGTGATTTAATTGAAGATAGTTCTGTTGATGGTGAATGTTCATGTTTTTGCTCTCAGGGGACCAGAGTGACCAAAAGTTGGCCCTCCAGAATATTGCCAGTATGGTCAGACCAGGTGGGATCCTCATCATTGACCACCGTAACTACGACTTCATCCTAGAGACCGGCCGGGCACCACAAGGGAAAAATATCTACTATAAGGTACTTAACTTATTGTTTTCTTTACAGTGGTGCAAATTTACATGTAGATGGAGCATTTTGTAACCCATCCAATCTTATTTCCCTGTATCCAAATTTCACCAGCAGCTGAAGATCACAGCTGGTGTGCTGTTAACTGATGTTTCACGATAAGACCATTAGCATCTACAGTTGAAATCATGCCATAAACTGCAGTACTCAGGCCTGCTTGAGGCAAGCTCTGAAACCAAGTCCCCATGTACCAACTGGTACAAAAATGGTTTTGGGCTCCATATCTAATGTAGTTCATAGTTCATGACATCTGTATGGGGGTGGATCTTTTCTGTAACACACCTTTTTAAAATTATATTTAGGCTCAAGGTTCTGCGTAATTAAGGGCGTAGCCACTTTTAGGAACAGGTGGGTGCCGTCTCATGTTTCTGGCCACTGGCTGTTCACTCTGCTGCATCACCCGGGTCGCCCCCTTAGTGTAAGTTGGTTTCCAGTTTAAGATCAAAGATTTTGAGTTTCTGGTTCTTATTTAATTTGTGTGTGTGTGTATGTATATATGTGTATATATATATATGTGTGTGTATATATATATATATATATATATATGTATATATATATATATATATATATATATATATATCAGCTTTAAGCAGTCCCTTACAAGTCTCTTCCCCAAGAAAAGTGAAATGCATCACTTTTAAGAGACTGCTTTAAGCTGTCAAAGAAGAACAAGGCCATCCGCCAGAATAATACAAAAAAGGCTGTTTTTAATTTAAATGTCTGCTCCATCCGGCTTTTTATTGCTTTGTGAAGAGGAACTGGACAGACAGAATTGCTTATGAATGGTTTATTCACACCATCCCTAGCAGCAGCTTAGTGTAATACCTAAATCTCCATCTAGAGCCTGCCGCATATTGTGAGACTTCAATATGCGGCCCTAGAGAAACAGAAGGAAATGTGGATGACATTGGCAGGTTTTAAAACTATTTTGGCAATGGGGAGAAAAAGATATAATGTCAGGAGTACTGAGGTAAAACAATTCTATTTGAGAAAATGGAAAAACAAGTTAGGTATGTTCATGTGGCTTTAAATTACTTGTACAATCCACTGTATAGTTAAAATGCACATTTATTTGCATTGAGTATATTACCATGACAGCATTCGCCTGGCTTCAAACATCTAAAGATACAATTAAACTACCAATCCTGCAATTCATTATCTTATCTTATTGGCAAAAGTGGAAAGATGTTATATGGAAATATGAAGATAAAACAGCAGGTGCCAAGAGCATTAAGGCATATTTGATTTATTTTTTCACAAAACAAGTTCTGTATTCTTTAATCCAGCAAAAGTAAGAACTAACCAGCTGGGAGGCCTAAGTAGAAATACTAAATCAACAGTCATGTGCTAGATCAAAATCCCCTTCTGATACCTCTGTAATCCCAGAGTCTGCTCTCAGGGTCCAACTCTGTGCTACTTCACAGCAGTAAGAGCTACCTCAAGGTTTTTTGTGAGAAGTATTTTGGTGCCAAATACTCACCACCTTGTTTAATAAATGTGTGTGTTTGTGTTGCAGAGTGATCTAACTCAGGACATCTCCACTTCTGTGCTGTGGGTCGACAACAAACCCCATATGATCACTTTGGACTACACCATCCACGTGCCCAAAACCACCATCCAAAATATTCCTGAAGTCAGGTAGATCGGCACTCTGCTCACAATAATGCGCACAAAACACTGAAGGCAGCATAAAAGTGCCAAAACTCACGGCTTCTTACTAGGGCCGGACAATATGTGGAGAGAAAAAGCCTCTATTATGGTTTATATCATTTTATGTGTTGATATCTCGATATTAGGCATTTTTAGGGCATGCCGGGAAACCACAATGTGGCAGCATCATCACAGTAAACAATAACTGCCAGCCAGTGTTGATATAAATACAGTATAGAATTTGCTTGGGTCCAGACCTTTGAATCCTCCCAGTCCACCTGCTTCGAGTTCACTGATTTGTCTGGGATTGTGACCTGAAGCAGTGGCCTCCCAGTTGAAAAAGCAAATGAGCGTGGCGGACTAAGGATTAGCTGATTATCACCACGGGCGGGGCTAACACCGTTGTCAGGCTGTTGTCAAGCTGTATGGCGTAAACGGCATGCCTTCTCAATATCGCCTTACACAACATGCACTGAAATCCTGTCCTGGACTTCTCCGTTCCAGTCAGGAAGGTGTGACACAGTTTTCCTGTCTTATTAGTGTTTATGGATAACATAAAACAGATTCAGAAAGTGACAGCAAGTTTATTTATACATTGCATATGTTGTTTAAATACTGTTCACTGTGATTACGCTTTCACCTCATAGTTTCCCAGCGCGCATTCTTTTTCCATCATGTTATAAAGCCTCAAGAATAATATCATTTTTAAAAGGACAGGGTAACCCTTTTAATATGGTATGCATGTGAACCAGTCGGCTAACCCCTTTTGTTTTTTGGATTCCTTTTAATGCAATATGTAAAGCATTTTGAACTGCAATTTTATATGAAATGTTCCATGTCAATAAATTACCTCGCCTTGCCCTAACTGCCAATATTTGTTCAAGCGCCTCAAGCTTCCGGATACTTGTTCTTGCTGTGCATATTCAGAGCAGTGTCTTTTTTCATTGAATTTATCAAATGACTGACTTAAGGCATCAACATTCCTTTTTTAGGCTATAATGATGACGATGATGTGTGACCCTTTCTCCTTTAACCTTTTCATTTTCAAGTGTTTTGTGATTTTTTATTTTTTTGTCCTACAGTCTGGGAAGTTTTTTTTGACTGTGAAGACTCTCTTGTAATGTTGTTTTCTGAAATCCCTTACAGTCAAGGTTGATGGACCTTCCCACCAGACATGTTAGACACAATAGAAACCTTTTAAAGAGTGGCTGGATAAATTCTAATGTGTGCATGCTTTGTCCTCCCCAGTAAATTCCGTTTGTCCTACTACCCTCATCGTCTGGAGAGCTTCAAAGCTTTACTGACAGAGGCCTTCTACGGCAAAATGGAGCACAGTGTCTACGGAGACTTCCAGACCTACGTCCCTGGCCAGTCCCAGGCTCCGTGCTACTTCATCCATGTCTGTAAGAAAACAGCCTAAGAGCCTTACCAATCAACGGGCAACACACACACACACACTGCTTGGAAAATAATAGCCCTCAATCTGCTCCTACTGTCCTCCAAAATTGGGCATAGTTATGTTTGAATATGTTTAAAAAATATATTTAATCAGATCTTTGTAAAAGAAAAAAAAAATCAATTTTTAAGAACATGTTTTAACAATGATTATTTTCTTTGGTCAGGAAAGTTGTAATTTATACCTGTATGCGAGGAATAATAAGTTGATTCAGATCTCTTTTGATTTAAAACCCAGTAAGTTACTAAAATGCTCAAACAGCAACAGTCTCTCAAGTTAAACTATTCTCAACTTTTAGTTTGGCTGCAGAATCAAAAGGTCAAAGCAAGTTTGAAAAATATATTCAAAATGATTTGGATCACTGTTTTGCCAAAGTGCTGCTTTTGTGTTTACCTCATTTCCTCCCAGCTTCCCGCCTTTCTGAACTGTGATACCCGCAATGAACATTAAAATGGTGCTGTTCATTAGCAATTTTCCTCATGATGGAACACTTGATATTAATCACCAGTTATGTACAAAGTGATAAGATATATTGTTAGACAAATGTATTTTTTAAGTTTACCACAAGGGTCTTAAAAACAAAGATAAAGCAGCTGTGAATATGGTAGCCGTTCTTTTGCTTGTACTTTTGAGCTGGTAAAGGAAAAAAATAAAAGATAATAATAATTTAATTATGGCCTACTGCCTTTCTTTAAGTTCGGTCAAATCTGACACAGCATGATGGCAGTTTCAATTCATTACTTTCCTTTTATGGGAGTCCCTCCATGTTCAAAAATAATCTTAAACACCTTTCTGGACGTCACCTAAATAAGACAAGAGAACAGCTAGTGAAGATGTTGAATCACCCTGACACATTGGAAGTGCCCTTGGCTACCTCACCAAATCCCCCCCGGCTACAGAGCTAAATTACTTCTGACGGCTAATAAAATAAAATAATTTCTTCAAAGGCTCTTGAAAGAACAACTTCTCATATTTTTAATTGTAATTTACTTTTTTAAGTAGTAATTTAGGTTTTGTTTAACCATAATCTAGTTTCCCTAATTTTATGGTACGATTAAGTGTACTTTATTTGAGCCAAAAACAGCCTTTACATTTTCTGGTCACTTTTAAAAACGTACAGCAGGCTAGAAGTCAGCCAGAGTCAGCCATTATTAGTCCTATTCATCCAAAACCAGAGGGCAGAATCGTTGTAGGATTACTCATAAAGTCAGAGACTTAAGGGTGAGTGTACTAAGTTGATAAAAAAAAATGCAAACTATTGCATTAAAGTAATAAAATGGAAAACCCAACAGTCTTTAAAATTGTTATCAACCAAAGATATTTGAAAAGTGTTCTTTTCTGCTTTATCTTGGAATGTTTTTGTAACTCAAATGTTATACAGTTGTGCTGCACAAGTCTCAAATAATTGAGTTTGCCCAAATAATAGGGGGAACATGATGAAAGAATAATTTATTTTCTGTATTATCCAGGTTCAAATACATTTGCTTTGACATACAATTAAAAAAGTGTTGTTCACTGTAAGGAGAAAGGAGCTCTACCAGAGATAAATACTGCTGTTTCCCTAAACAAGAGCGCACGGTGCATTCAAATGTTGTGCCACTGCCTCTTGTAGAAGCAAATGTACAGTAAGCAGAAGTGATTGAGATCAACAGCAGGTTCAGAAAATTGTAAGAACGGCTAGATGTTTGAGTGGCTTTGAAGTTAAGGTAGAGATAAGAGTATTTCACAACAGTCTTATATGTGTGCCAAAAAAGTGCAAACATTTTGTAATGAAAATTGATTACTGGAATTCTTTTGCATGAAATTAAAGAACATTTTTGAAATAAGTAACCTGGTTTTGACATTTTTATTTTCAACGTCATGTTTCTGTTACATGATTGATACCAATTGATATAGAAGATTTATCAGCTCTTGTAATGATAATAATAATAACGTTATTTATATAGCACCTTTTAAAAACAAGGTTTACAAAGTGCTTCGACAGACAAGGCAGCAAAACAGTGCAGTAGAAGAAACATTAGATAGTTACTTAAACTAAGTAAACCTTTATCTTTGGCAGGTTATGGCAGCTTGGTCATATTTTGCATTTGTACTGATATATTTTAATTCTGCATGAACTAACATGCAATGCGAGCATTTCACTGTTTTCAGAATCTTGATTATCATGACAACTGTGTCAACGCAACTGATACAAACTGTAAATTCCAGTCTAGATTGTTTCTAGATATTATGACATCACTTGCCACGTTACTCATCAAAATGAGATCCTAATACTGACATAAAAAGGCATCAGCCTAAGTGCAGAATATAGGTTGGGCACAAGAGGGCAGTATTACATTATTAGTCGAAGTCCCTCAGATGAGGCCCAAACTCTATTAGTGAACTTCAGCTTTTTGTCTTTCTGCCTGATAAATTGTATCATTATATCAATGTGATTATTGCTTATTCTAAGCAAGTTTTGAATGTCTCATTTAATATAAATGCCACTAGTTTGGTCTCAGTGATGTTTTGTTGTGATTGCTAAACTGTATGATAACACGCTTTAAAGACCAAAGGCTTTCAAATTTAGTCAATTTAGTTGACTTTATCTAACCTTATTTTTTTGTGTAAGATTGAAACCTATTTGAAAAAAAGTTTTGACCTTCCAGCTCTCTTTCTAGACACGGCTGCAACAAATTAAAATTCAAAGAACAGTAGAAAGTCCTTAGCCCCAATAAAACAAACTGCTTCTTCACTCTTTGACATTTTTTCAGTGAGTGACATTTCCTGCCTTGTCTGTCTGACCTCTGAACATGAACTTGCTCACCATCATCCAGCTTGTCTTCCCTGGAATGGAGCGTCTGTAGCTCATCTCATGTCTCCGAGGTATGCGATCAGACTCTGTGGTAGACGGCCGTGCAAAGGAGCTGATACACAAACCAGATGTGAGAACCGTTTGCCAGATGTGGCTGATCTGCTTTGCTTTGCTCCAGTTAGGGGAGTCAAAATGGTCAACCATGGCTGGCTTTACTGGGGAGGAACGCTTTCACAGCACGTCATTGGCCAACTCAAACAAAAACAGAGAGCTGAGAGGGACAGATTGGCTGGAAAGAAGGGGATGAGTAATTATGATTAATAATGGTTATACTCAAGAGCCTCTAAAGGAGATGAGAAGAAAATATGTTACATGAAGTATTTATACCATACAGTGCGTTCTTGTTACAAAATATTTGTGGAAGTATTTCTAGGTCTGGGCACTTTCACATTAAATTCCCATTTTGATTTTCTGGCCTTAGCATCATCCACTAACTTTGTCTCAACACTGCATCGCTACATTCTGTCATCCAGCTATATTTTGTGATTCAAAGCCCTCTGTGTACTTTCAGTTGTTCCTGGAAAAAAGAGAGTGATGCAACAGCCATTTGTTTGGAGGTAATCTTCTGTAACCAGACCAGAGGTCTGGAAAAATTCAAGCTTGTTGGCTAAAAGGACACAAAGGTCTTGTAAAACTTCAGTTCTTTAATATTACACTATGGAGGACTTGTTTGTAACTAATAAGACATAAAACGCAGTTTCTTGTAGCAATTTTGCAGCCAACCAAATATTTGCCTCAGGATTTTCTACATCACCAGATTTATTTTTTCTAGATCTTTGCTGTCTTGAGAAGACAAAAACAATTTGCTATAAATTATCCACCCGGATAGCAGAGTGAGTTGATAACACACACAGTAGCAGAGTTGTGATCCAACTGACCTGCAACATAGCCTGCCTAAAGTCCTTAAATGTTGTTATTTATGCAATTCTTGTATTCTCTTTCTTCATTCAATGAGAAATTTAGACAAATGACTTCCGGTAATTTGAAAGTGGTTATACACAGTGACAAACACACAGAATTCTCAGCCAACTGCAGTCACCTCAAGCTCTACAGTCAGTTTAGCCTCTCAGTTAGTTGTTTTGGGTACTAAACTAAACTTCACTGTCATCAATTTTACTTCAGGCACATGTTTTCAGCGAAAAAAGCTCAGTCAAAATGTCCAACTATTCTTTTGAGTATTGCTATTATTTTCCAGTAAAATTCACCAACCTAGCTTGAGCAGGAGTTCTATGAGAAGATAGGGAAAATTATAAGGCCATCTTTGATGACTTTGTTGAAATACAAAAGAACATTGGATGTAAATAATAATAGGTGAGAAACCAGAAGTTTAAAAATTCTAAATTCTTTGCCAACAAAACTATTTAACAGAGAAGCGAGAAAGTCTCAGAAGACACGTAAAATAGGTGAAACCATGTGGAAAAAGATGCAGCAGGAATCCAGAGGTGCTGAAATAGACAACGCTGAGAAGGGGAAGGGAAAGAAAAGTCAGACAGTATATTACTGGCTTCAGTTGCTTCCACAGTATGCTGCCAGATGTGGGTTTTACAGATGTTAAAGGTAGGGGAAGAATAGGGAGGGGGTGTGGAAGAAAAAAAAAAAAAAGAAAATCCTGATTTTTATTTGTCTTCCTGTGAGTTTCCAAGGCTGCTCAGAGCACGAGGAAAGTGGCTGCAAACACTTGAAGGTGAGGGCCTCTGAGTGCTTTGATGGCCTCTATTAGCCTCACAGCGCTTGCAGAAACAATAGATGTGGGGAAAAAAAGAAGAAAAAAGTCAGGCTTGATGGCTTGCTATAAACTCACTGAACTGCTTTCTGTCCCCCTCCACCTTTCCCATCTCTTCACTTCTTCCTCCCACATCACTGATCATTTTCTTTCCATGGCACATGAGAGATTATGTTTTTATGTGTTTGTCATGTGAAATATAGCACTAAAAGCCTGGCTCTCATTTTTCAATCCGTGTGTGTGTGTGTGTGTGTGTGTGTGTTGGCATAGGATCAAGACTAAGGAGTCCCAGTTGTCTCTTTTCCAAGCCACTGCTTGACTCATGATGAGAAAATTGGACTAAGTGAAAGAATAGCTAGCTTGTGTGTTTTGTCGTATCGTCACCTCTGTTGAGTGCAGCTTGTATGCATGTGCACTAACTGTGATGTGTACATAATGTGTTTGTATAACTTGACTTTTTTGAATCCCTTCCTCGGAACGGGCCATGTTGAGGGTCTGTAAGTATTTATAGAGTCGTGATGATAAAAGAGTGGGTCACAGCAAAAACTTGACTGCAGCTTTGGGGTTTTCCAGACCTCCACTTAGCCTGTGCCGGGACATTGTTTAGTTAGAGAAGGCTGAAGATATTGAATATCTTGTCTAGTGTTACACAGGGGAATAGCCTTATCCAGACTGGGCCCATTCTTTCTGTCATGAATGGTGTACGTTTTTCTGTACTCGATTCACATACCCATCTAGAGAGACGGGTATGAGAATCAAGAAACTGCCAACATCCTCCTGCTGCGCAAAGAAGGCCTGAAGAACAATAAAGTGTGAAGGAAGGATTCTGGCTGGACAACGCTTAGCCTGTTTTGGGTCCTGAAACGCACACACACACACACACACACACACACGCACGCACGCCAGTGTGCGGGAGTTTTTGTTCTATATTGTCTACTTAAGGTATTCTCCTACGCACCTGTCATCCTACTGGAGTGCAAAAGTTACTATAGTATGACTTTTTTTTAAATATTTTTTGTCATACTATGACTTTATTTTCAACATGTAATACTATGACTTTTTTCCAACATGTTATACGATGATTATTTTCAACATACTATAGTATGAATTCTTTTTCAACATGTTATACTATGCCATAGTACTGTATGACTGTTTTTCAACATACTTTACTGTGACTTTTTTTAGACATACTATAAATTATTTTTCCACGTTATACTATGACTATTTTCGACATACTATAGTATGACTTAATTTTCAACATGTTATACTATGACTTTTTTCAACATGTTATACTATGACTATTTTCAACATACAGTACTATGACTGTTTTTCAACATACTTTACTGTGACTTTTTTTAGACATACTATAAATTATTTTTCGACATACTATACTATGACATTTTATTGACTTTTTTTGACATACTATACTATGACTTTTTTTCCAACATACATTACTATAACCATTTCAACATACCGTATTGCAACTTTTTTGATTTATTTAGTTGTACTATACCATGACTTTTTTCGACATACTATACTATGTCCTTTTCTGACTTTTTTCGACATACTAAACTATGACTTTTCGACATACTAAACTATGACTTTGACATACTATGACCTTTTTCTGACTTTTTTCAACATACTATACTATGACTTTTTTCAACATACTATGACTTTAATTTGACATACTATGACTTTATTCAACATACTATGACCTTTTTATGACTTTTTTTCAACATACTATACTATGACTGTTTATATTACTTTTTTCGACATACTAAGAGTGGCTGTGGCACAGTGGAGAGCAGGGTCGTTCTCCATATAGAGGATTGGCGGTTCGATACCCGGCTTCGGCAGTCGACGTGTCCTTGGGCAAGACACTTAACCCCAAGTTGCTCCCAATTGGTGTGGACTGGAAGTTGTATGAATGTTATTTAGAGTCTGATGGGCAGATGGCACCTTGCATGGTAGGCCTGTCATCAGTGTGTGAGTGTGTGAATGGGTGAATTAAATGTAATATAAGCTTTGAGCTACTGATTGTAAGTCGCTTTGGATAAAAGCATCTGCTAAATGACTGTAATGTATGACCTTTTTTCGACATACTATACTATGACCTTTTTATGACTTTTAATTCAACATGCTATACTATGACTTTTTTCGACATGGTATACTGTGACAAAGGGGGTGAGAACACACCATTTGTCCCCATATTTCACTGCCATGTTACCAATACATCCATTCTTGTCAATTGTTTGTTTAGCCATAGTCATCATGATCTGTAATTGCAGACACCAACTATCCCAGGTTTGTTTGTGTTTTGTATTTTATTTAATTACAGATCATATTGCAACATCACTGGTTAAAGTAAAACACAGACAGGTATTGTAAGGTTTAGGTTTTGTTCAGTGTAACTTACCATACCCACCATGTGTTCCACAGTTTTAAAGGAGGAGGTGCCCAAACATTTCGTCTATTTATACCCTGGATGACATCAGCAGTGATGTCATTGGGCTAAACCAAGTAGGGGGGGGTGTAGATAAAGTAAATATAGGTATTTAGCTTAGCTATTATCTCTTTTGTATGGTTACAAGGGTACAACTATATACAGTGGGTACGGAAAGTATTCAGACCCCTTTAAATATTTCACTCTTTGTTTCATTGCAGCCATTTGCTAAAATCGAAAAAGTTCATTTTTTTTCGCATTAATGTACACTCAGCAACCCATCTTGACAGAAAAAAACAGAAATGTAGAAATTTTTGCAAATTTATTAAAAAAGAAAAACTGAAATATCACATGGTCATAAGTATTCAGACCCTTTGCTGTGACACTCATATTTAACTCACATGCTGTCCATTTCTTCTGATCCTCCTTGAGATGGTTCTACTCCTTCATTGGAGTCCAGCTGTGTTTAATTAAACTGATTGGACTTGATTAGGAAAGGCACACACCTGTCTATATAAGACCTTACAGCTCACAGTGCATGTCAGAACAAATGAGAATCATGAGGTCGAAGGAACTGCCCAAGGAGCTCAGAGACAGAATTGTGGCAAGGCACAGATCTGGCCAAGGTTACAAAAGAATTTCTGCAGCACTCAAGGTTCCTAAGAGCACAGTGGCCTCCATAATCCTTAAATGGAAGAAGTATGGGATGACCAGAACTCTTCCTAGACCTGGCTGTCCAGCCAAACTGAGCAATCGTGGGAGAAGAGCCTTGGTGAGAGAGGTAAAGAAGAACCCAAAGATCACTGTGGCTGAGCTCCAGAGATGCAGTAGGGAGATGGGAGAAAGTTCCACAAAGTCAACTATCACTGCAGCCCTCCACCAGTCGGGGCTTTATGGCAGAGTGGCCCGACGGAAGCCTCTCCTCAGTGCAAGACATATGAAAGCCCGCATAGAGTTTGCCAAAAAACACATGGAGGACTCCCAAACTATGAGAAATAAGATTCTCTGGTCTGATGAGACCAAGATTGAACTTTTTGGCGTTAATTCTAAGCGGTATGTGTGGAGAAAACCAGGCACTGCTCATCACCTGCCCAATACAATCCCAACAGTGAAACGTGGTGGTGGCAGCATCATGCTATGGGGGTGTTTTTCAGCTGCAGGGACAGGACGACTGGTTGCAATTGAAGGAAAGATGAATGCGGCCAAGTACAGAGATATCCTGGCAGAAAACCTCCTCCAGAGTGCTCAGGACCTCAGACTGGGCCGAAGGTTCACCTTCCAACAAGACAATGACCCGAAGCACACAGCTAAAATAACAAAGGAGTGGCTTCGGAACAAGTCTGTGACCATTCTTGACTGGCCCAGCCAGAGCCCTGACCTAAACCCAATTGAGCATCTCTGGAGAGACCTGAAAATGGCTGTCCACCAACGTTCACCATCCAACCTGACAGAACTGGAGAGGATCTGCAAGGAAGAATGGCAGAGGATCCCCAAATCCAGGTGTGAGACACTTGCATCATTCCCAAGAAGACTCATGGCTGTACTAGCTCAAAAGGGTGCTTCTACTCAATACTGAGCAAAGGGTCTGAATACTTATGACCATGTGATATTTCAGTTTTTCTTTTTTAATAAATTTGCAAAAATTTCTACATTTCTGTTTTTTTTCTGTCAAGATGGGTTGCTGAGTGTACATTAATGCGAAAAAAAATGGCAAATGGCTGCAATGAAACAAAGAGTGAAAAATTTAAAGGGGTCTGAATACTTTCCGTACCCACTGTATATGGTGAATTATATAAGTGATTGCTATCAGAAGGTTTGTAGTAAAATAGTCATTGTTACTTGCCGGTTTGAGGGTGTAAAAGTTTCACCTGCAGACATGGTATGAACCAGCTCCTGTTAATGGAAGGCTCTATTTAATCAGAGGCCTTTGGCACTTAGGGGAAAAGAGGGGATATCATTGTGTACCTGTGTGCACGTGAGGTTAGAGTTAATTAACTAACCTTTTCTTATGAGTTGAGTTTTATTTAGTTAAGACAAGTTAACTGTTTATTTGTTTTATTTTTGTAAATGTTTTTGGTTTCTTGTGTATCAGGGTCACATTGTAAATAAACACTTTTTGTTCTCTGAACTAAGTTTACCATGTCTGCCTCCTACCACTTCACTAGCCACTCCGATCAGGCTTCCTCACATACACTATGACTTTATTCGACATACTATGACTTTTTTATGACTTTATTCAACATACTATAATATGACTTTTTTCGACATACTATGCTATGACTTCTTTATGACTTTATTCAACATACTATACTATGACCTTTTTATGACTTTAATTCGACATACTATACTATGACTTTTTTCGACATACTATGCTATGACTTCTTTATGACTTTATTCAACATACTATACTATGACCTTTTTATGACTTTAATTCGACATACTATACTATGACCTTTTATATAACTTTTTTCGGCACACTGTACTATGAGCGGCTGTGGCACAGTGTAGAGCAGGGTCGTTTTCCATTCAGAGGATTGGGGGTTTGATACCCGGCTGCGGCAGTTGACGTGTCCTTGGGCATGACACTTAATCCCAAAGGCTTTTCCATCGGTGTAGACTGGATGTTGTATGAATGTTAGTTAGAGTCTGATGGGCAGGTGGCACCTTGCATGGTAGCCCTGTCATCAGTGTGAGAATGGGTGAATGAAATGTAATATACAGAGCTACTGATTGTAAGTCGCTTTGGATAAAAGCGTCAGCTAAATGACTGTACTGTAATGTATGACTTTATTCGACATACTAATATGACTTTTTTAGGACTTTTTTCTACATACTATACTATGACCTTTATATGACTTTTTATCAACGTACTACTATACTATGACTGTTTTTTATGACTTTTTTTTACTTTTTTCGACATACTATAGTATGACTTTTTTTTACAAACAATACTATGACCATTTAAACATACCGTACTCCAACATTTTTTATTTATTTAGTTGTAATATATCATGACTTTTTTCAACATGTTATACTATGACTATTTTCGACATACTATAGTATGACTTTTTTTCAACATGTTATACTATGACTATTTTCGACATGCTATACTATGACCGTTTTTTTTTCGACTTTTTTTTTTCGACATACTATACTATGACCGTTTTTTGACTTTTTTTTCGACATACTATAGTATGACTTTTTTTTTTACATACAATACTATGACCGTTTCAACATACCGTACTCCAACATTTTTTATTTATTTAGTTGTAATATATCATGACTTTTTTTCAACATGTTATACTATGACTTTTTTCGACATACTATACTATGACCTTAAAATTACTTTTTATAAACATAATATACAATGACTTTTTTCGACATACTATACTATGACTTTTTCAACAAACCGTACTACAACTTTTTTGATTTAATTAGTTTTACTATACCATGACTTTATCAACATACTATACCATGACTTTATTTTCAACATGTTATACTATGCCTTTTTTTTCGACATACGATACTATGACCTTTATGACTTTTTATAAACGTAATATACTATGACTTTTTTCGACATACTATACTTTGACCTTTTATGACTTTTTTCCAACATACTATACTATGACTTTTTGTGATTTTTTTCAACATACTATACTATGACTTTTTTATGACTTCATTCAATTTACTATTCTATGACCTTTTTATGATTTTTATTCAACATACTATACTATGACATTTTTCGACATACTACTATGACTGTTTTTTAACTTTTTTCGACATACTATAGTATGACTTTTTTTTTACATACAATACTATGACCATTTAAACATACCGTACTCCAACATTTTTAATTCATTTAGTTGTAATATATCATGACTCTTTTCAACCTCTTATACTATGACTTTTTTCGACATACTATACTATGACCTTTTATGACTTTTTTTCAACATGTTATACTATGACTATTTTCGACATACTATACTATGACATACCGTACTCCAACATTTTTATGATTTAGTTTAATATAACATGTTGTACTATTATACTATGACTATTTTCGACATACTATACTATGACCTTTTATGACTTTTTTTCAACATACTATACTATGACTGACTTTTTTTTATGACTTTTTTTAACATACTATACTATGACTATTTTTTACATACTATACTATGACCATTTTTTACCGTACTCCAACATTTTTGTAATATATCATTATTTATACTATGTAATACTATTTATTTACTTTTATATCATGACTTTTTTCAACATACTATACTTTTTTCGACATACTATACTATGACCTTTATATGACTTTTTTTAAACATAATATACTATGACTTTGTTTTTACTATGACATACTATACTATGACCATTTTATGACTTTTTTCAACATTTTATACTTGACTTTTTCGACATACTATACTATGACTTTTTTTACTTTTTTCAACATACTTATACTATGACTTTTTTTTACATTTAGTATGTATACTATTTCAATGACTTTTTTTGAACATGTTATACTATGACTTTTTCGACATACTATACTATGACCTTTTATGACTTTTTTCAACATGTTATACTATGACTTTTTCGACATACTATACTATGACCGTTTTTTACTTTTTTCGACATACTATACTATGACTTTTTATGACTTTTTTAAACATACTATACTATGACCTTTATATGACTTTTTTTTACTTTTTTTCGACATACTATACTATGACCTTTATATGACTTTTTATGACATTTTTACTATATACTATGACCTTTTATGACTTTTTATAAACATAATATACTATGACTTTTTTCGACATACTATACTATGACCTTTTATGACTTTATTTCGACATGTTATACTACCATTTTTCGACATACTATACTATGACTTTTTTGACACTTTTCCACATACTATACTATGACCTTTTTTGACTTTTTTTTAACATACTATACTATGACCTTTTATGACTTTTTTCGACATACTATACTATGACTTTTTTCGACATACTATACTATGACCTTTTACATGACTTTTTATTCAACATACTATACTATGACTTTTTTTTTTACTTTTTAACATACTATACTATACCTTTTATGACTTTTTTCAACATGTTATACTATGACTTTTTCGACATACTATACTATGACTTTTTTGCTTTTATACTATGACTTTTTATTAACATAATATACTATGACTTTTTTCAACATACTATATACTATGACTTTTTTCGACATACTATACTATGACCTTTTATGACTTTTTTCAACATGTTATACTATGACTTTTTCGACATACTATACTATGACCATGACTTTTTTCGACATACTATACTATGACCTTTTACTATTTTCGACATACTTACTTGACCTTTTTGACATACTATTATGACCTTTTATGACTTTTTTCAACATGTTATACTATGACTATTTTCGACATACTATACTATGACCTTTATATGACTTTTTATAAACATAATATACTATGACTTTTTTCGACATACTATACTATGACCTTTTATGACTTTATTTCAACATGTTATACTATGACTATTTTCGACATACTATACTATGACCGTTTTTTTACTTTTTTCGACATACTATACTATGACTTTTTTTTACTTTTTTAAACATACTATACTATGACCTTTATATGACTTTTTTTATTAACATAATATACTATGACTTTTTTTTACGACATACTATACTATGACCTTTTATGACTTTTTTCAACATACTATACTATGACTATTTTCGACATACTATACTATGACCATTTTGACTTTTTTTTCAACATACTATACTATGACTTTTTCGACATACTATAGTATGACTTTTTTTTTACTTTTTTCGACATACTATACTATGACCTTTATATGACTTTTTATTAACATAATATACTATGACTTTTTTCGACATACTATACTATGACCTTTTATGACTTTATTTCAACATGTTATACTATGACTATTTTTTTACTTTTTCCGACATACTATACTATGACCGTTTTTTTACTTTTTTCGACATACTATACTATGACCGTTTTTTTACTTTTTTCGACATACTATAGTATGACCTTTATATGACTTTTTTCGAAACATAATATACTATGACCTTTTATGACTTTTTTCAACATAATATACTATGACTGTTTTTTGACTTTTTTCGACATATTATACTATGACCTTTATATGACTTTTTATAAACATAATATACTGACTATTTTCGACATATTATACTATGACCGTTTTTTTTTACTTTTTTCGACATACTATACTATGACATTTTTCGACAAGCCATTCTATGAGCGGCTGTGGCACAGTGGAGTGCATGGTTGTTTTCCATTCAGAGGATTGGCGGTTCGATACCGGGCTTCGGCAGTCAACTTGTCCTTGGGCATGACACTTAATCCCAAAGGCTTTTCCATCGGTGTAGACTGGATGTTGTATGAATGTTAGTTAGAGTCTGATGCTATGACTTTATTCAACATACTATACTATTACTCTTTTCGACATACTATACCATGACTTTTTTATCACTTTTTTCGACATACTATACAATGACTTTTTTATGACTTCATTCAACTTACTATACTATGACCTTTATATGACTTTTTATAAACATAATATACAATGACTTTTTTTTATACTATACTATGACCTTTTATGACTTTATTTCAACATGTTATACTATGACTATTTTCGACATACTATACTATGACCGTTTTTTTACTTTTTTCGACATACTATAGTATGACTTTTTTTTAACTTTTTTCGACATACTATACTATGACCTTTTATGACATTTATACATTTTTACTTACTTTTTTCGACATACTATACTATGACCTTTATATGACTTTTTATAAACATAATATACTATGACTTTTTTCGACATACTATACTATGACCTTTTCTGACTTTATTTCAACATGTTATACTATGACTTTTTTCATGTTATACTATGACTATTTTCGACTATATACTATGACCGTTTTTTTACTTTTTTCGACATACTATACTATGACCTTTTATGACTTTTTTCAACATACTATACTATGACTATTTTCGACATACTTTATACTATACACATTTATTTGACTTTTTTCGACATACTATACTATGACCTTTTATGACTTTTTTTCAACATAATATACTATGACTTTTTTCGACATACTATACTATGACCTTTACTATGACTTTTTTCAACATACTATACTATGACTATTTTTTCGACATACTATACTATGACCGTTTTTTTACTTTTTTCGACATACTATACTATGACCTTTATATGACTTTTTATAAACATAATATACTATGACTTTTTTTTTTTTCGACATACTATACTATGACCTTTTATGACATTTACTTTTTTTCACATATACTATGACTATTTTGACGACATACTATCCTATGACCGTTTTTTTACTTTTTTTCATACTATATGTATGACTTTTTTTACTATGACTTTTTTTTTTTTCGACATACTATACTATGACCTTATGACTTTTTTTTAACATAATATACTATGACTTTTTTCGACATACTATACTATGACCTTTTATGACTTTATTTCAACATGTTATACTATGACTATTTTCGACATACTATACTATGACCGTTTTTTTACTTTTTTCGACATACTATACTATGACCTTTTATGACTTTTTTAAATATAACATGTTTTTTCATACTATACTATGACTATTTTCGACATACTATACTATGACCGTTTTTTTTTTTTTTCGACATACTATACTATGACCGTTTTTTTTTTTTTCGACATACTATACTATGACCTTTTATGACTTTTTTCAACATAATATACTATGACTATTTTCGACATACTATACTATGACCGTTTTTTTACTTTTTTCGACATACTATAGTATGACTTTTTTTACTTTTTTCGACATACTATACTATGACCTTTTATGACTTTTTTGAACTGTTTTTTACTTTTTTCGACATACTATAGTATGACCTTTATATGACTTTTTATAAACATAATATACTGACTTTTTTCGACATAATATACTATGACCTTTTATGACTTTTTTCAACATGTTATACTATGACTATTTTCGACATATTATACTATGACCGTTTTTTACTTTTTTCGACATACTATACTATTTTTTTATGACTTTTTTCGACATACTATACTATGACATTTTTCGACAAGCCATTCTATGAGCGGCTGTGGCACAGTGGAGTGCATGGTTGTTTTCCATTCAGAGGATTGGCGGTTCGATACCCGGCTTCGGCATTCAACGTGTCCTTAGGCATGACACTTAATCCCAAAGGCTTTTCCATCGGTGTAGACTGGATGTTGTATGAATGTTAGTTAGAGTCTGATGCTATGACTTTATTCAACATACTATACTATTACTCTTTTCGACATACTATACCATGACTTTTTTATCACTTTTTTCGACATACTATACAATGACTTTTTTATGACTTCATTCAACTTACTATACTATGACCTTTATATGACTTTTTATAAACATAATATACTATGACTTTTTTCGACATACTATACTATGACCTTTTATGACTTTATTTCGACATGTTATACTATGACTATTTTCGACATACTATCCTATGACCGTTTTTTTACTTTTTTCGACATACTATAGTATGACTTTTTTTTTTCAACATACTATACTATACTTTTTTTTCGACATACTATACTATGACCTTTTATGACTTTTTTTCAACATGTATGACTTATGACTTTTTTTCAACATACTATGACTATGACCTTTTTTTTACTTTTTTGCGACATACTATACTATGACCATTTACTATGACTTTTTATACTTTATTGACATGTTATACTATGACTTTTTTCGACATACTATACTATGACCTTTTTACTACTTTACTATGACCTTCAACTTATTTGACCTTTATATGACTAAACATATATACTATGACTTTTTTCGACATACTATACTATGACCTTTTATGACTTTATTTCAACATGTTATACTATGACTATTTTGTTATACTATGACTATTTTCGACATACTATCCTATGACCGTTTTTTTACTTTTTTCGACATACTAATGTATGACTTTTTTTTACTTTTTTTTTTCGACATACTATACTATGACCTTTATATGACTTTTTATTAACATAATATACTATGACTTTTTTCGACATACTATACTATGACCTTTTATGACTTTATTTCAACATGTTATACTATGACTATTTTCGACATACTATACTATGACCGTTTTTTTACTTTTTTTTTTTTCGACATACTATACTATGACCTTTTATGACTTTTTTCAACATGTTATACTATGACTATTTTCGACATACTATACTATGACCGTTTTTTTTACTTTTTTCGACATACTATAGTATGACTTTTTTTTAACTTTTTTCGACATACTATACTATGACCTTTTACTTTTTTCGACATACTATACTATGACCTTTTATGACTTTTTATTAACATAATATACTATGACTTTTTCGACATACTATACTATGACCTTTTATGACTTTATTTCAACATGTTATACTATGACTATTTTCGACATACTATACTATGACCGTTTTTTACTATACTACTTTTTTTTTTTCGACATACTATACTATGACCTTTTATGACTACTATTTATTTTTCGACATACTATACTATGACCGTATTTATGACTTTTTTCGACATACTATACTATGACCGTTTTTTTACTTTTTTTTCGACATACTATACTATGACCTTTTTATGACTTTTTTTAACATACTATACTTTTTTTACATACTATACTATGACCTTTATATGACTTTTTTAAACATAACTTTTTTTTCGACATACTATACTATGACCTTTTATGACTTTTTTCAACATGTTATACTATGACTTTTTCTTTTTTCGACATACTATACTATGACTTTTTTTTTACTTTTTTCGACATACTATACTATGACCTTTATATGACTTTTTATAAACATAATATACTATGACTTTTTTTTCGACATACTATACTATGACCTTTTATGACTTTTTTCGACATGTTATACTATGACTATTTTCGACATACTATATGACTATGACCGTTTTTTTTTTTTTTTCGACATACTATACTATGACTTTTTTTTTTTTCGACACTTTTTTTTTTCGACATACTATACTATGACCTTTATATGACTTTTTATTAACATAATATACTATGACTTTTTTCGACATACTATACTATGACCTTTTATGACTTTTTTCAACATGTTATACTATGACTATTTTCGACATACTATACTATGACCGTTTTTTTTACTTTTTTCGACATACTATACTATGACCGTTTTTTTACTTTTTTCGACATACTATACTATGACTTTTTTTTCGACATACTATACTATGACCTTTTATGACTTTTTTCAACATGTTATACTATGACTATTTTCGACATACTATACTATGACCGTTTTTTTACTTTTTTCGACATACTATACTATGACCGTTTTTTTTCTTTTTTCGACATACTATACTATGACCTTTTATGACTTTTTTCAACATACTATATGACTATTTTTGACTTTTTTCGACATATATACTATGACCTTTTATGACTTTTTTTAAACATAATATACTATGACTTTTTTCGACATACTATACTATGACCTTTTATGACTTTTTTCAACATGTTATACTATGACTATTTTCGACATATTATACTATGACCGTTTTTTTTTACTTTTTTCGACATACTATACTATGACATTTTTCGACAAGCCATTCTATGAGCGGCTGTGGCACAGTGGAGTGCATGGTTGTTTTCCATTCAGAGGATTGGCGGTTCGATACCGGGCTTCGGCAGTCAACTTGTCCTTGGGCATGACACTTAATCCCAAAGGCTTTTCCATCGGTGTAGACTGGATGTTGTATGAATGTTAGTTAGAGTCTGATGCTATGACTTTATTCAACATACTATACTATTACTCTTTTCGACATACTATACCATGACTTTTTTATCACTTTTTTCGACATACTATACAATGACTTTTTTATGACTTCATTCAACTTACTATACTATGACCTTTATATGACTTTTTATAAACATAATATACAATGACTTTTTTCGACATACTATACTATGACCTTTTATGACTTTATTTCGACATGTTATACTATGACTATTTTCGACATACTATCCTATGACCGTTTTTTTACTTTTTTCGACATACTATAGTATGACTTTTTTTACTTTTTTTTCACATACTATACTATGACCTTTTATGACTTTTTATTAACATGACTATTATACTATGACTTTTTTTTTTTCGACATACTATACTATGACCTTTTATGACTTTATTTCAACATGTTATACTATGACTATTTTCGACATACTATACTATGACCGTTTTTTTACTTTTTTCGACATACTATACTATGACCTTTTATGACTTTTTTTCAACATGTTATACTATGACTATTTTCGACATACTATACTATGACCTTTATATGACTTTTTATAAACATAATATACTATGACTTTTTTCGACATACTATACTATGACCTTTTATGACTTTATTTCAACATGTTATACTATGACTATTTTCGACATACTATACTATGACTATTTTTTCGACATACTATACTATTTTTTCGACATACTATATGTATGACTTTTTTTTTACTACTTTTTTTACATACTATACTATGACCTTTATATGACTTTTTATTAACATAATATACTATGACTTTTTTCGACATACTATACTATGACCTTTTATGACTTTATTTCAACATGTTATACTATGACTATTTTCGACATACTATACTATGACCGTTTTTTTACTTTTTTCGACATACTATACTATGACCTTTTATGACTTTTTTTCAACATGTTATACTATGACTATTTTCGACATACTATACTATGACCGTATTTTTACTTTTTTCGACATATACTATACATACATACTATACTATGACCTTTTTTTACTTTTTTCGACATACTATACTATGACTTTTTTTTATACTATACTATGACCTTTATATGACTTTTTATTAACATAATATACTATGACTTTTTTCGACATACTATACTATGACCTTTTATGACTTTTTTCAACATGTTATACTATGACTATTTTCGACATACTATACTATGACCGTTTTTTTACTTTTTTCGACATACTATACTATGACCTTTTATGAGTTTTTTTCAACATGTTATACTATGACTATTTTCGACATACTATCCTATGACCGTTTTTTTACTTTTTTCGACATACTATACTATGACCGTTTATGACTTTATTTCGACATGTTATACTATGACTTTTTACTTTTTTCGACATACTATACTATGACCTTTATATGACTTTTTTTTTTTTCGACATACTATACTATGACCTTTTATGACTTTTTTTCAACATGTTATACTATGACTATTTTCGACATACTATACTATGACCGTTTTTTTACTTTTTTCGACATACTATACTATGACCTTTATATGACTTTTTATAAACATAATATACTATGACTTTTTTCGACATACTATACTATGACCTTTTATGACTTTATTTCAACATGTTATACTATGACTATTTTCGACATACTATACTATGACCGTTTTTTTACTTTTTTCGACATACTAATGTATGACTTTTTTTTAACTTTTTTCGACATACTATACTATGACCTTTATATGACTTTTTATTAACATAATATACTATGACTTTTTTCGACATACTATACTATGACCTTTTATGACTTTTTTCAACATGTTATACTATGACTATTTTCGACATACTATACTATGACCGTTTTTTTTACTTTTTTCGACATACTATACTATGACCTTTTATGACTTTTTTCAACACTATACTATACTATGACTTTTTTCGACATACTATACTATGACCTTTTTTCGATGACTTTATGACCTTTACTGACTTATACATAATATGACTATTTTCGACATACTATACTATGACCTTTTTTTTTTTTAACTTTTTTTTTCGACATACTATACTATGACTTTTTTTTACTTTTTTTTCGACATACTATACTATGACCTTTTATGACTTTTTTCAACATAATATACTATGACTATTTTTCGACATACTATACTATGACCTTTTTATGACTTTTTTTCGAACATAATATACTATGACTATTTTTTTCAACATACTATACTATGACCTTTTATGACTTTATTTTCAACATGTTATAATATGACTTTTTTCGACATACTATACTATGACCGTTTTTTACTTTTTTCGACATACTATACTATGACCTTTTTTTTACTTTTTTACATACTATACTATGACTTTTTTTGACTTTTTTCGACATACTATACTATGACCTTTTATGACTTTTTTTCAACATGTTATACTATGACTATTTTCGACATACTATACTATGACCGTTTTTTTTAACTTTTTTCGACATACTATACTATGACCTTTTATGACTTTTTTTCAACATGTTATACTATGACTATTTTCGACATACTATACTATGACCTTTTTTATGACTTTTTTTACATACTATACTATGACCTTTATATGACTTTTTATAAACATTTTATACATTATACTATGACTTTTTCGACATACTATACTATGACCGTTTTTTTACTTTTTTTTCGACATACATACTATGACCTTTATGACTTTTTTTAATACTTACTATACTATGACCTTTATATGACTTTTTATAAACATAATATACTATGACTTTTTTCAACATACTATACTATGACCGTTTTTTTACTTTTTTCGACATACTATAGTATGACTTTTTTTTTTCTTTTTTCGACATACTATACTATGACCTTTATATGACTTTTTATAAACATAATATACTATGACTTTTTTCAACATACTATACTATGACCTTTTATGACTTTTTTTCAACATGTTATACTATGACTATTTTCGACATACTATACTATGACCGTTTTTTTTTTACTTTTTTTCGACATACTATACTATGACCTTTATATGACTTTTTATTAACATAATATACTATGACTTTTTTCGACATACTATACTATGACCTTTTATGACTTTTTTTTTTTATTTCAACATGTTATACTATGACTATTTTCGACATACTATACTATGACCGTTTTTTTGACTTTTTTCGACATACTATAGTATGACTTTTTTTTACTTTTTTCGACATACTATACTATGACTTTTTTCGACATACTATACTATGACCTTTATATGACTTTTTATAAACATAATATACTATGACTTTTTTCGACATACTATACTATGACCTTTTATGACTTTATTTCAACATGTTATACTATGACTATTTTCGACATACTATACTATGACCGTTTTTTTTTTACTTTTTTCGACATACTATACTATGACCTTTATATGACTTTTTATTAACATAATATACTATGACTTTTTTCGACATACTATACTATGACCTTTTATGACTTTTTTTCAACATGTTATACTATGACTATTTTCGACATACTATACTATGACCTTTTTACTTTTTTCGACATACTTACTATGACCTTTATATGACTTTTTATAAACATAATATACTTTTTTTTCGACATACTATACTATGACCTTTTATGACTTTTTTCAACATGTTATACTATGACTATTTTCGACATACTATACTATGACCGTTTTTTTACTTTTTTCGACATACTATAGTATGACTTTTTTTTTACTTTTTTCGACATACTATACTATTTTCGACATTTACTATGACTTTTTGACTTTTTATTAACATAATATACTATGACTTTTTTCGACATACTATACTATGACCTTTTATGACTTTATTTCGACATGTTATACTATGACTATTTTCGACATACTATACTATGACCTTTATATGACTTTTTATAAACATAATATACTATGACTTTTTTCGACATACTATACTATGACCTTTTATGACTTTTTTCAACATACTATACTATGACTATTTTCGACATACTATACTATGACCGTTTTTTTTTTTAACTTTTTTTTTCGACATACTATACTATGACTTTTTTTTGACTTTTTTTCGACATACTATACTATGACCTTTTATGACTTTTTTTTACAACATGTTATACTATGACTGTTATACTATTTTTTCGACATACTATACTATGACCTTTTTTGACTTTTTTCGACATACTATACTATGACCTTTTATGACTTTTTTCAACATACTATACTATACTATGACTTTTTTTTTTTCGACATACTATACTATGACCTTTTATGACTTTTTTTCAACATACTATACTATGACTTTTATGACTTTTTATACATACATGATATACTATGACTATTTTTCGACATACTATACTATGACCGTTTTTTTACTTTTTTTCGACATACTATAGTATGACTTTTTTTTACTTTTTCGACATACTATACTATGACCTTTATATGACTTTTTATCAACATAATATACTATGACTATTTTCACATACTATACTATGACCGTTTTTTTTTTTTTCACATTTTTGACTTTTTTTACTTTTTTTTTCGACATACTATACTATGACCTATGACTTTTTTTTTATACTTTTTTTCGACATACTATACTATTTTTTCGACATACTATACTATGACCTTTTATGACTTTTTATAAACATAATATACTATGACTTTTTTCGACATACTATACTATGACCTTTTATGACTTTTTTTCAACATGTTATACTATGACTATTTTCGACATACTATACTATGACCTTTTTTCGACATACTATACTATGACTATACTATACTATGACCTTTTTTTTTATAAACATAATATACTATGACTTTTTTCGACATACTATACTATGACCTTTTATGACTTTTTTCAACATGTTATACTATGACTATTTTCGACATACTATACTATGACCGTTTTTTTACTTTTTTCGACATACTATACTATGACCGTTTTTTTTTACTTTTTTACTACATACTATAATAACTTTTTTTGACTTTTTTTTTCGACATACTATACTATGACCTTTATATGACTTTTTATTCGACATAATATACTATGACTTTTTTTTTCGACATACTATACTATGACCTTTTATGACTTTATTTCAACATGTTATACTATGACTATTTTCGACATACTATACTATGACCGTTTTTTTATACTATGACTTTTTTCGACATACTATACTATGACCTTTATATGACTTTTTTTAACATAATATACTATGACTTTTTTTCGACATACTATACTATGACCTTTTATGACTTTATTTCAACATGTTATACTGTGACTATTTTCGACATACTATACTATGACCTTTTATGAGTTTTTTAAACATACTATACTATGACCTTTTATGACTTTTTATAAACTATGACCTTTTATGACTTTTTTCGACATGCTATGCTATGACCTTTTATGACTTTATTTTCAACATGTTATACTATGACTATTTTCGACATACTATACTATGACCGTTTTTTTACTTTTTTCGACATACTATAGTATGACTTTTTTTTTTTTTTTTTTTTAACATATATACTATGACCTTTATATGACTTTTTATTAACATAATATACTATGACTTTTTTCGACATACTATACTATGACCTTTTATGACTTTTTTCAATACTATGTTATATACTATGACTATTTTCGACATACTATACTATGACCTTTATATGACTTTTTATAAACATAATATACTATGACTTTTTTCGACATACTATACTATGACCTTTTATGACTTTTTTTCAACATGTTATACTATGACTATTTTCGACATACTATACTATGACCTTTTTTTGACTTTTTTCGACATACTATACTATGACCTTTATATGACTTTTTATAAACATAATATACTATGACTTTTTCGACATACTATACTATGACCTTTTATGACTTTATTTCAACATGTTATACTATGACTATTTTCGACATACTATAGTATGACCGTTTTTTTACTTTTTTTCGACATACTATACTATGACCTTTATATGACTTTTTATAAACATAATATACTATGACTTTTTTCGACATACTATACTATGACCTTTTATGACTTTATTTCAACATGTTATACTATGACTATTTTCGACATACTATACTATGACCGTTTTTTTACTTTTTTCGACATACTATACTATGACTTTTTTTGACTTTTTTCGACATACTATACTATGACCTTTATATGACTTTTTTAAACATAATATACTATGACTTTTTTCGACATACTATACTATGACCTTTTTTTACTTTTTTCGACATACTATACCTTTTTGACTTTTTTTTTTATGACTATTTTCGACATACTATACTATGACCTTTTTTTACTTTTTTCACATACTATACTATGACTTTTTTCGACATACTATACTATGACCGTTTTTTTACTTTTTTCGACATACTATAGTATGACTTTTTTTTTACTTTTTTCGACATACTATACTATGACCTTTATATGACTTTTTATTAACATAATATACTATGACTTTTTTCGACATACTATACTATGACCTTTTATGACTTTTTTCAACATGTTATACTATGACTATTTTCGACATACTATACTATGACCGTTTTTTTTTTTTTACTTTTTTCGACATACTATACTCACCTTTTTATGACATTTTTTAAACATACTATATACTTATTTTTTCACATACTATACTTTTATGACTTTTTTTCAACATGTTATACTATGACTATTTTCGACATACTATACTATGACCGTTTTTTTACTTTTTTCGACATACTATACTATGACCTTTTATTTACTTTTTTACGACATACTATACTATGACATTTATATGACTAATTATTGTTTTTAGAACATACTATACTATGACTTTTTTTTACTTTTTTAAACATACTATACTATGACTTTTTCAACATACTATACTATGACCTTTTATCGACTTTTTATAAATGACTATGACTAATTTTTTTGACTTTTTTCGACATACTATACTATGACCTTTATATGACTTTTTATAAACATAATATACCATGACTTTTTTTTTCGACATACTATACTATGACCTTTTATGACTTTTTTTAAACATAATATACTATGACTATTTTCGACATACTATACTATGACCTTTTTTGACTTTTTTCGACATACTATACTATGACTATTTTCAACATACTTTTTTTTTTTACTTTTTTCGACATACTATAGTATGACTTTTTTTTACTTTTTTTCGACATACTATACTATTTTCTTTTTTCGACATACTATACTATGACCTTTATATGACTTTTTTAAACATAATATACTTGACTTTTTTCGACATACTATACTATGACCTTTTATGACTTTTTTCAACATGTTATACTATGACTATTTTCGACATAATATACTATGACCGTTTTTTTATTTTTTTCGACATACTATACTATGACCTTACTATATGACTTTTTACAAACATAATATACTATGACTTTTTTTCGACATACTATACTATGACCTTTTATGACTTTTTTCAACATTTATACTTTTTTTCGACATACTATACTATGACCTTTTATGACTTTTTTCAACATACTATACTATGACTATTTTTTAAACATAATTATACTATGACTTTTTTCGACATACTATACTATGACCGTTTTTTGACTTTTTTTTCGACATACTATAGTATGACTTTTTTTTTACTTTTTTCGACATACTATACTATGACCTTTATATGACTTTTTATAAACATAATATACTATGACTTTTTTCGACATACTATACTATGACCTTTTATGACTTTATTTCAACATGTTATACTATGACTATTTTCGACATACTATACTATGACCGTTTTTTTACTTTTTTCATACATACTATACTTTATGACCTTTTATGAACATTTTTTTTTCAACATGTTATACTATGACTATGACTATTTTCGACATACTATACTATGACCGTTTTTTTACTTTTTTTTCGACATACTATACGACATACTATAGTATGACTTATTTTTTACTTTTTTCGACATACTATACTATGACCTTTATATGACTTTTTATAAACATAATATACTATGACTTTTTTCAACATACTATACTATGACCTTTATATGACTTTTTCGACATACATACTATGACTATGACTTTTTTCGACATACTATACTATGACCTTTATATGACTTTTTATAAACATAATATACCATGATTTTTTTTCGACATACTATACTATGACCTTTTATGACTTTATTTCAACATGTTATACTATGACTATTTTCGACATACTATACTATGACCGTTTTTTTACTTTTTTTTTTCGACATACTATACTATCACCTTTTATGACTTTTTATAAACATAATATACTATGACTTTTTTCGACATACTATACTATGACCTTTTATGAGTTTTTTTTCAACATGTTATACTATGACTATTTTCGACATACTATACTATGACCGTTTTTTTTACTTTTTTCGACATACTATACTATGACTTTTTTTTACTTTTTTCGACATACTATACTATGACCTTTATATGACTTTTTATAAACATAATATACTATGACTTTTTTCAACATACTATACTATGACCTTTTTTTACTTTTTTCAACATACTATACTATGACTTTTTTTTCGACATACTATACTATGACCTTTATATTTTTTATAAACATAATATACTATGACTTTTTTCAACATACTATACTATGACCTTTTATGACTTTTTTTCAACATGTTATACTATGACTATTTTCGACATACTATACTATGACCGGTTTTTACTTTTTTTCGACATACATACTATGACCTTTATATGACTTTTTAGAAACATAATATACTATGACTTTTTTTTTCGACATACTATACTATGACCTTTTATGACTTTTTTTGAACATGTTATACTATACTTTTTCAACATACTATAGCTATGACTTTTTTATGACTTTTTCAACATACTATACTATGACCTTTTATGACTTTTTTTCAACATACTATACTATGACTTTTTTCGACATACTATACTACGACGTTTTTTTGACTTTTTTCGACATAATATACTATGACTTTTATATGACTTTTTTCAATACTATACTATGACCTTTATATGACTTTTTATCAACATAATATACTATGACTTTTTTCCACATACTATACTATGACTTTTTTATGACTTTATTCAACTTACTATACTATGACCTTTTTATGACTTTATTCAACATACTATAGTTGTCGACATACTATAGTATGACCGTATTTTTACTTTTTTTGACATACTATACTATGACTTTTTTTCGACAAACATTACTATGACCATTTCAACATACCGTACTACAACTTTTTTGATTCATTTAGTTGTACTATATCATGACTTTTTTCAACATTCGAAACTATGACATACTTTACTATGACTTTCTTGCCTTTTTTCGAAATACTATACTATTAATTATTTTTCAACATGTTATACTATGACTATTTTCGACATACTATAGTATGACTTTTTTTTCATCATGTTATAGTATGTCGGAAATAGTCATAGTAACTATGACTTTTTTTCTTTTTTTGACTTACTATATTATGACTTTTTTGCTCTTTTCGACACACTATACTATGACTTTATTTTCAACACGTTATTCTATGACTTTTATTTCAACATGTTATACTTTGACTTTTTTCGACATATAATAATATGACCTTTTCAATATACAATGAGTTCATCAGACAATGTAAACTATGAATTTTTTATGACTTTTTATTCGATAAACTATACTCCGAATTTTTTTCTTTTACTGTACTGTACTTTTTTAAATACAATACTATGACTTTTTTAATGACTTTATATGACAAACTATACCATGAGCTAATATAATTTTTTTTTCTATATAATAACCTTTTGTGACTTAGACATTCTGTCATTTGACTTTTTTTTGTTGACATTCTATACTATTGCTCTTTAAATACTTTTTTGATATACTATACCGTGACTATTTTATCATTATTTTTACATTCCAGGTTTTTTTTTTATTATCCTTAACAAGTTTTCACAAACTGCAATAGCTTAGGTAGGTTGACCTGATGATTTTCCAGCTGGAAGTCTGTGGAAAGTAATGAGCGGCATGACTGGACTGCACAGATTGAAACCAATCGTCTTGTCATTACCTGGAGAAAAAGGTGAATAAGCGAGAAAGAAAAGCAGGAAGGAAGATAACACATACACAGACACTTTTCCAGCAGATATATTATACAATTACTTTTTAGTGACTTTTTTGACAAACCACACTATTACTTTTTTGACATGTTATAATGTGGGTTTTAGCACCTTGTAGACATTCTATACCAAGGCTAAGTTTTGGGGGGATTCCTCCTCTGCCTGCCTGTCTCATCATAACTCCACACTCTGGCTTTGGCCACTCTTTTATTTCCATCAGTCTGCTCTTATCTGCTTTATTCAGTCATTTACCCCTGGATCCTAAAAGAAACCCAACATTAGTCTCCATTGAATCCGTTTCTGGGTTTGGATCCACCTACACCACTATACATACATACATACATACATACATACATACATACATACATACATACATACATACATACATACATACATACATACATACATACATACATACATACATACATACACACACACTACTATACAATGGCAATTGTATTACTTTGAAATACTATATTACTTCATTTTGCGAGCTACTTTTATTCCTGGTCAGAATAATTGTGTGGCTGATGCTCTCTGTTGCTTTAAATTTCAGAAGTTCAGAACTATGTGTCCCCAAGCCCACCCCAAAACCACAATTAAAACGTATGATTCGGCTTGGTATTTTTCTCTTCCTTTGACGCCCACCTCCTCCTTAGTCCTTTACTAACACATATCTCTGTAGTCTGTGCATTTATTGTATTTTCTTTTGAATCCCCACATCTTCAAATGCAAAGTATAAAACCATGCTAGCAGGGACTCAGCTTCACATGTGATGCAAAGACCCAGCATACCAGATTCTCCTCTGGAATCCTTCCATTCAGCTGCTCCTCAACGGCCTTAAGAAGGCGCTTCCTCCAGGTAATGATAGAATACTCCCTCTCACTATTTCACTAGCGCAAAAGTTGGTATTAAGTTGAAGACAAGGGTGTTTTTCACTTTATTTTAACTTATTGTTGGAAGCAGTCCTGTTAAAGACCTTATTTGGGATTCTCAAATGTGTTGAATATTCAACCAGATCACTCTCCTTTAATCCTAAGCATGATTGCACCTTGGATTTCTAAAGGCCATAGGTTTCCTTCTGTGACCAGAAGTAAGGGTACCAGGCCCTCCGAAGCCAGCATGAAATTCAGCTTGTTTTTCAGTTGTATTTACAACTGAAATGTGCACCAACAGTTATTCACATGCAACTAAAACATTTCACACACAATTCAACCAAGTCCCCAATGGCTGTATCCAGATAAGTGTAAATAAAGCCTCAGTCAGATCTCTCAGTCTGCCAGCATATTAAAGCTATGACTCAGATGGCCCACTGAGTCATTTCTACTGCTCCTTTGCAGCCTCAGATAACCTTAAACTCATGTTTAATTCGTATTAGCTGGCCTCTTTGGCTAGTGTGTTTTTGCTGGTTAGTTGAGAATTATAGGTCCCAGTGTAACCAATTCCAATTCAGGCAAACAAGGAGCTCTTGCAGCAGGATATGGGTTAAAAGTACCATGCTGAACCATGCACAATACCAGTATAGTGAATCTGTTATAAATAAACAGAACCAATTATATTCTACTTATGTCCAAACTTCGTTTCATGGCAAATTGTGCCAGCTTTTTGACGCTTTCATCTCATTTCAGTTCAATCCTAACCCCTACCGTCGCATTGATTTGAAGTAAAAGGCAGAATACATGTACCATTTAGTTGTATCACCGTTATCACTCCCACTCATGACCAGGGTTTAAATTAGAGCCATAGAGAAAATACCACCCACGTAGTAATTTACCAGTAAAAAAGCATTTAAAAAGCAATGTTAGGTGAAGAAAAGAGGAAAGAGATTAAAACCAGCTTTAATGTGATTTTCCAGTGGCTTTACCCTAATGCATCAACAAGATCTTTTAAAGCAAAAAGGGGGCTTTGTTGCAAATGCAGTTTGGTTCAATCAAAACAAAGTTGCTGGCCTTTCTGGGACCACAAATCGTGTTTTTAATTTCCTATAAAAGGAGATCTTCTTTTTCTTGGTAAGCAGCAGAGTCAAACAGAATAACTTCCCACAGTCCAAAACACATTACAACACATATTATGATCAAAGAAGTCCACGTTCTAACTATAATTCTAAATTTATGGCAGATGGTTGTTGAAACATAACCAACAATCCCTATACAGAATGTTCCTTTGGTAGTTTAACTACATAAGCAAGATGAAAACATTTAGTCTGCTCAGAACATGTTAGACGGAAGATGACATGTTCTAAATGAAAGTCTCTTTGTTTGGCGTATAGGCAAATCTGCTAGTTTTATGTGTTGAGCTCTCTGGTGTCAATCAGTCTTGTCAGTCATTTAGAAAGGAATGTAACATGTCATTCTGTCTCATAACACCAGCATTCAAATGTGTTAAAGCTTTTTAAAACATTAACACGTAACATTGCTAGTCTCTGATTAGGAATCAACCATCTTGCAGTTTTATATTATCACATTACAAAGGACTACAGTATTATTTCAGCGGCATCTTACTGACTACTTTTTGGCAAAAGCTGTTAAGAAGTAAAATGAGGGCGGGGGGTTGATGCTCTACTGTATGCCATTAAGAGAGCTCACCATGTGGCAGCAGTTAGAGGATTGACTGTAGTTTCACTGGTGTGTAGAAATGGATACCCCCCCCAACTCACTCTCTTTGGGCAAACAGTGAACCGCTTTCTTTGGGACCCACAAAGCCGGCGAACAATAGACGCAGTGTACTCAGGACTGTCCCTGAAAATCACCACAGCGAGAGCTCGTCTGTGCGTGTCTCCTTTGTGCGCATAAAAGTTACACTTTCCACACGTGTCTGTGTGTGAAAATGACATCTAGATGTTCATTTTAACATGCATGCAGGTTTGTTTGGTTGTGTGTGCGGCCTGTGCCATTTCTCAGAGAACTGGAGACGCATTCTTTGAGCGGCGGGCGGCCCAGAGGAAGCAGAGGGTCTTTCAGATGGTATGACAAGATCGCTGTTTAACTTGGAGAGCCTGACTGTTGTTTCTGTCTAACCTGTGGCAAGCTGGCAACGTTTTCTGAAACGAACCTGTAGGACCACTGGGAGGAAAAACCAAACGGAGGTCATGAATGGGAAGTCTGGGCGGAGGGATAGAAACTAACAGAGAAGGAGACCTCACACACCAAAACGTTTTAGAGGCTAACTGAAGGAAAACAAACCACACAGAGTGTTGAGGCCTGAGAGTCATAACTGTCACGACTCCATGACCCAGCGCTCCATGACTGCACCTCTGTAAAGAATCGTCCCATTGACAAACCTCTGAATTACACACTCTTACTGTATGTTGGGTTTGCATTTGTGTTGTTGATGTGTTCCCGTTGAGGTTTCTGTGAGAGTTTATGTCTGCAAATGCATGCACATAAAAGGACAGTATTAGTGCGTGTGTGCGCGCGCGTGTGTGTGTGTGTGTGTGTTAATGAGCATACAGTGCTGTTTCATGTACAATAAGGCCACAGCACATTTTATTGAGCTACAACTGGAGATGTGCCAAGCTACTGTATGGAGGTCTGGCTAACACATAAACACAAAAAATCAACATTACACAGCCCTCCCTTCCTATACAATCAAAAGCAGAATAAAACATCATGAAAGCAGATAACATGGGCATGTATGAACAATAAGATCTCCACAGCGGTGGCAGGCCACAATGACACATACGACAGCAAAGGAGAGGCTCACAGGTTATACACACTGCATAGAACAAACACATTGCTATGCAACACAATGGTTATTGGTTCTCGTCAAGAGTGAGTTCAGTGAGTTTGTTGTACTCACCTGTCTGACTTATTATCAACTTATGAAACATTATAACAGAGATTGCAATGCATTTATAAACAATATAGTGTATTACAACTATGGGAATTATAATACACAATGATCCAAGGATCCATGTTTAAAATACATTATAGACGTGGCCGTCATAAAAAAGTACTAAAGTCATAGTATTGTATGGCATAAAACATGTCATGAAAGTAATAGTATAGTATGTAATAAAAAAGTTAAGGATTTAACCATTTGTAGTTTTTACTCTTTTTTTTTCACAGTGAGCTTCATAGGTCTTAGTGGGCAAATTTGTTTAACCTTTAGACAGAGCCAACTGTTTCCCCCAGTTACCAGTTTAATTTTAGTTTAGCTTAATAGGATGTTGGCTACAGTTTCTTTTTCAGTGTACAGACATAAGAGCAGTATAGATCTTCTTTTCTAGTGGACAGTGGATGCATCATTTCCAAAATGTTTGACTATAATGTTAAAATTCTCTCAACTCTGTTCTGCTGTTAAAAGCTGCCAGAGAATAAGGAAGCATTCATGCTTTGCCTTGTCAAAGGATAGTAAAAGGGTTAAAGTGAGATGTCCGGTGGTGATTTGAGCACTAGACAGTATGTGTAGGCCTATTATAGGCGATTCACAATTCAGTTACTGTTGTATGTTGTTAAAGTGCCCTGCTGAATTCCTTCTGTCCGCACCATCTTTCAGGTTGGTTGCACTACATATGCGCTTCAAAACACAATTG
This sequence comes from Anoplopoma fimbria, assembly GCF_027596085.1. NCBI lineage: Eukaryota > Metazoa > Chordata > Actinopteri > Perciformes > Anoplopomatidae > Anoplopoma > Anoplopoma fimbria. Next base: position 16,349,130 of record NC_072463.1, read on the forward strand.
CTGCAATTCGAGACAAACTGTGCTTTGGGTAGGAGACAAGAACCCCAGGGACCAGGAGAGTGGCATTAATCAGACACAGATGACCTGGCTTGCCTCATACAATAAATGCATCCAAAAGAAGAAAAAAAAAAAGGGTTGACATTTGAAAGTCAGAAGTGAAGAGAGAAAACGGCTCGTAAAAGCAGGGAAAGACTTAACAGGTTAGATCAAAGCTAACATCTTCACATCAAGGGGCGCTAGGTCTTCCTCTATCAGCAGTCTTTCACATTTCTGTTACTCCATCCCATCCTTCCTGATTGCCCATCTATTTTACAGTGAAAGGGATCATGGTACAGAGTAGGAAAGGACATGACCTGACAAAATAGGACAGTGGGCCAAAGGGGGGAAGAGATGTGAGGCTTATCAGCTGATCCCAGAGGTAGTACAGTTGGTGTGGAGGAAAAACGGGGATGCGGCAGGACAGATATAGAACAAGGTTAAAAGAGGACATATTGTGGATGCTCTCAGGCTGTTCGTTCCCCTCCTCCAACATTTAACCTCATTCTTTCTCTAAGGTCCGTCAGGCCTCTTTGCGGTTAAGCAGAAACAAGGAGACTGATTCAGGGCCTCAACAGGAATCTTGTGAATTGTTGCCAAAGATATCAGTCTTCAAACAGGGTGTGGCCTTTCACTTTGCCTACTTCCCCTTCATACTACCACTCAGCTGGATCCTTTCCTACTGACTCTGAAAAGCTGTGTCACCAATGTCACACCAACATTGACACAAGTTGCTTGTTTTTAACAGTGATTAAACACTGATGAGAGGAGAAAATAAATGTCACAGGGTCTGAATGTCAAATTAGATTTTCAGAAATGATTATCCTTGCAGCACATCGACTGCTAATGAACCTTTGTTTGAGTTTAATTAATGTTACATCTGATAACTGTGACCTTGAGCATGAGGTTAGATGACAGTTGTGATCTAAAAGTCAGAAAAGTCGCATAACTGTCAGAAACAAAATTTGCACAATTGCGCAACAGGCTGTAATCACATCAGCATTACTAGATGTCTCATTACAGAAACAAAGAAAGGTTGTGTTTCTGGTCACCTGATGAAAAAAGTCCAATATTAACTATATTTTTGTCTCTGTTTTGGTCTCCACCAACACATGAGAAATATATCTCTCTCGTTAGCTGTTGAATGCTCCACTCTTTTCACCACGTAGTCGCTAACTTTGTCTGTCTGCTGTCTGGTGCCAGGTAGCTCACGTACAGTGGTTTTATCAGAGCTTTTTCAGTTTCAGTTTTTAGTTTTCAAGACACCACAAATCTTCAAATTCAGGTGTCATAGCCAATGGAATGTGTCTCTTTCATCTCCAGTCACAATTCATAAACAACCTTGTCTTTGTACCGTGAAGGGCTCACTGGTGGGGAAAGGAAGTGTGCTTCACAGTCAAGGATTGAGAACATCAGCCACATTGAAAGTGTTTATCAAATACCAACAGCTTCTTTCTGCACTGAAAATACAGGCACATTATGCTGGAGGGATAGACCCAGAAACATCAACAACTGCCAGAGAGCTGTGGTTGTTACGTAAGCTAAATCAAATTGATCCTATGGGGATCGTCTTGAGCTGCAGTGACATGGATGAAAATTCAGGCATAATAATCTGTAAGCACTTGCAGAGGGCAAATCATTACTGTAGTCCTTGTTGTTTAGAGGAAATGTGCATACTGGTTGAATGTATCAAATTCTCTCTTATATCATCCTCTTTAATCTGATCTCTATTATGTTGCTCAGGATCAACAGTTCACTAGTGATTGCAGTCGTTTGGCTTTTATTTCTAATAACAGGGCATGTAGTTGTCACTCATCTTCATTCACCAGAACACAAAAAAAGAGCTTGATCCCAAAGATCGGCAATATTTTCATGTACAATATCATAAGGATACTAAGGAATTAAGAGGAGCCATACCGCAAGATCTATTTACCTACCTACCTACCTACCTACCTACCTACCTATCTATCTATCTATTTATCTATCTATCCATCTATCTAACCATCATGTCGCTGGTGTAAATCTAAGAGCATTTACAAATCTCCCTGCTAATGAGAAGACCTTACTGGGGATGAAACAGAGGAATTCTGTCTCTGAGGTTGAAGACAGCAGAACAGGGAGGAAAATAAAAGGGTGGGGGGAGAGAGAGAGAGAGAGAAAAGAAAATCCTGACAATATGTTTGAAGCTGTGAGAGACAGAGGTGAGGCGGGTGGAGGAGGGGTGGGACCTCCAAGGCTTTGGAGCCAATTCGAGGACCTTGTGATGCAAAACCAGTCCTCGGCAACAGACAGTTCCCATGGCAACGGTGAGCTGCCAAAGTTCCTTGTTGACAAATGACAGCTCCCCTCTCTCTCAGCACTCGCCCATGATGTGTGTGTGTTATTTGGCAAGTCCCCATCTTTGCCTTAAGCACGGGGGGGAGGAAGGGGTGGAGGGACGGAGAGTAAGAGAGAGCATTGTATTTTGTATGCAGACATGCATACAGTATTCAAAGCACACACACACTCACATACACAGCTCCACAAGGTGATTATGTACTATTGTGTAGTACAGAGATTCCCAACCAGGGTGCACTGGTACCCCAGGAGTACTTCTGCAGTTGTCAGGGGGTTCGAGAGAAGAATGCAGAGTAGCTCAACTTAATTTGAAAAATTGAAGTGATTAAAAAAAAAAACATGTACAAAATCAGCTGACATGCATCGCAATTGAATGTGTGGAAACTAGTGAGCAGGGAAAACTTAATGTACATCCATCGTGAGACAGTTAAGGAAACAATGGTTGATAAATGGCAAAAACTAATGAAGAAAAAAATCAAATAGTTTGATCAAAAGTGATAAACAGTTAAAACAGTTAAAATTATTAGATTCATGGTGAAATAGCCGGGAGTAAAAGATAAATGATTGAAATAAGTAATGAAGAACTTGACTGAACATAACTAGTTCAAGTGTATGAAAAATGATTGTAACAATTATCCATCTTTATTAACTAACATCCATTTAGAACATGACAGGTGGTGTTAATGGACAGGATTACTTGAGTTCATCTGACAGGGCTGTGGGGCTACATCTGATTAAAAAAAAAAGGTTGAGGACCACTAGTGTAATACATAATAATACCTCAAATGAATAGCAATGTCATATATCCAAAACAGAGTAGTCCAGTCATGGGTAGTGCAGTGACGTACTGTACGAGAAGGTGATAGTGAAAAATGTGAAGTAGGGGCAGGGGAAAGTGGGGGCAGGCTGAGCGGCGGGATACACACACCCCTGTGGCAGAAGTGTCGTGAGAAGATGATCCTCCATCCTCACCTGTTCAGCCCTGTGATTTAACCTCCCCACTACACACGGTTGCATCCTACACACACACACACACACACACACACACACACACGAACACACACAGTACAGTATGCTCAACAATGGCTTAGCTGCTTCCAAGCAATGCGGAGCGATGTCACACAAAACCTGCACAGTATTAGAAATAATCCAGTAATTAGTGTGCACACGGTAAACACTATTACTGGATCAAAGGAACATTTAACTTAAAGCCCAGTAATGCCAGTGAACGCACACACAGCATTATACCATTATATAGTGTATTTTGCAGCCATAATAACAAGTAATCATGAGTGAGGAAGTGCTTTTTTCTCTCTCTCGGCTGTAGGGATACAGTTAGAAGTGTGTGTGTGTGTGTGTGTGTGTGTGTTTTATGTTAAAACAAGTGAGTATTGCAGGGACAATAGATACGGCAGGGAGTTCAGGGAGGAGTGTGGAGGTGACTGCTCTGAGCGTAATGTCAAAAAGATTAACAAGAATTGAGCGGCGCAGTGACACCTGAGAGACATTTGCCGAGTGCAATAAGCTGTGGTACTGCACTCCGCTGAGCAGCAGACAGATGGGAAGCGAGGCAATAAGCAGGAGTTCACACACAAACATCATTGTGCTGTGGTGTCGTAATGCAAAAGGAATAAAGGAGGATGCGAGATTTTTTTTTTTTTAACATTTCTTTTACTGATCTTTACACTTGTCACAGAACATCACACAATTATCGGAGCAGACTTGCTCTTTTGTTTTTTAATAACAGACAGTGCAGTTACATGTTCTTGTCTCAGAAACAAATACCGCTTTGTCAGTTGTTTTTTTTTTATCTTTAAAAAATACCACCGATAGTTACTGGGTTTTTTCATCATTTAGGGCTTAGAGAAATTAAATGAAATAGGCTGGTTCTCAACTTGTCTAGTTGTAGATGTGTCACTGATGTCAAAACAGTCTTAGAAATGCACAACTGTTATTTTATACATCCAGGAAAGAAAAAAAAAGGTAGGGCAAGTGGCAAGGCAGGAATAATTCCACCTTAAAACCTGACTGAGACCATCCAATTCTAGCACCTTAGGTTTAAGGTACGTCACACAATAAACAAAACACTGACTGATATAATCTTTACATTTTTAAACAACTTTGGTTTGTATTGTCATCAGTGTGAGGACCCTAATTTTCAGAGGTGCCAAACGAGACACACTAACAAACAAGAAACCACCGATCATGCCAACATGACAGAAAGGCTCATATCTGTAGATTAGAACTGGTTCTGTATTGCATCTATCCTTGATTGGTTTCTTTTAGTCAAGTAGAAAATGAATGGTCTGTCAGCCCCTGCAAGGTGTGATTGACATTAATGAAGTCTACATACCTTAATAGGTACAGTGTTCAATGTGCTGCAACCACCGTGATTTCAGAAGAAATTACTTGTATTTAATTTAATGTTGAGAGTTAGATGAGAAGAAGTAAATGTCACTGTCATGTTGGTAAAGTTAATATGTCGCTACAGACAGCAACCGTCTTGTCTAGCTCAGACTTAGACTGGAAAACAGGTAGAAAGCCGACTGAAAAACCCACTGAAGGACATTGTTCAGTTTGACTTCTCCTGTTGTGTTTGCTGAGCGTGTAGATCTGTTATGAAGGAGACAGTTTTTACTTGATTTTACAATGCTTCGGACACTCCTTTCTGTAAAACCTCATCAACGGATAGACCAACGTAACCATGACAAGCCTTTTCTGATTAAATCGAACTGTTAAGGAGGGTTTGAACGCCTTCCGAGACTTCCCTAAAAGTTGGCTTTCAGTTTGTGCATTGTCATGATAGGTAGTGCTAGAAAACATGCATTTTGAAGTCAAACAAACAGAACACATGTTGGGTGTGGAAATTTAGTTTGCTTTGAACTTTCATAGTCATTTGAAAGAATCCCTGCATTTAACTACATGTGTCCTGTTTTAGTCAAACGGAATGCAAGATACTTATCAACAAGAACAATTACATTAACACACAATTTACATGTATCCATAAAAACACTAAGGCACTTGAACTTGTCATTTAATATTCCCAATGTTTACGATTGTTGTCTCTTAAAATAATTTGAATACACATGGTGCCGCCACTGCAGCACAGTCGCTCGCCATTGCCTGAGACAGCGTCAAAATCAACAGGAACACATAATAATGCGTAACCCATGTTTTAAAAAGAAGAAAGAATTGCTTAAAATCAAGTTTTTAAAATGCTACATCATATCTTGCAAACACACACACATACACGCACAGAAGCACACACTTCCCAAATGCACAACCCTTCCTTTCATAGGCTTGTTTAGGGTCCTGAAACGAGACCGGTGCACCAATATGAAGCCCCACTTGAGACCTTTTTCGTTTTGTGCTGTGGGGCTTGAAAATGGTCTTGGAGACCCTTCACTTCACCTTTAGGATTTATGATCCCAACACATTTCACCTTAGCTTACATAATTGTTTGAGAAAATGTTCCAACGCCAACACTGGCCAAGAACCTTCTGTTTATTTTTTTCTTCATTCATCTATAACGTTAGCAATAGAGTTAAATGTAGTTTGTCTGTGTGCGACCCTGGTGTGTATTAGACCATTCAAATAAAGCTGACTTGGCATTACTATAGTGTAGGTAGCTCACGTCTTCAACTGCTATGAGGAGAATTATTCTTCAACTGATGACAGTTGTCGTCATCATAACATTTTCCTTCTAACAGACTTAAAATGTAAGTCATTTTTCAAAGAGCACAATCATTGTCTATGAGCTCTGCGGTGCCAAAAGCCGACCTTGTGGAGCTCCCTTTCCTTGGCATTAGAGTCCCACTCACAAGGTCTCACAACCTGCCCCTCTTCCTCCTCCTCCTCCTCCTCCTCTTCTTCTTCCTGCTCCCCCTCCTCCTCCTCTTCTACCCTATCTTTCATACAGCTGCCCTCCTCTGTCCTTGTGTGTACGTGACCCAACAAGGTCCTAGTCCTACTTTTCTGGCTTGACTTGTCCTTAACAACATCAAGGGAAGGCCCAGCTTCTCTTCTATCATCCTCTTCTTCTTCCTCCTCCTCCTCCTCTTCTTCCCTCTCTTCTTCCTCTTCATTTTCCTCTTCCTCCTCATCCTCCTCCTCCTCAACATCTTCATCCTCATCTTCATGATCTTCTATGGCCACTGTCAGTCCTAGCTTACCATGGCTAGCTAGCTGAAAAAAAGAGGAAGAGTGTGGTGTGGACGGGCAGGCTGAGAGAGCTGCATCGTACATGGAGAACGGGAGGTGGAGGTAGTGTCCTGCAGCGGCCGCCGCTGCGTAGATGCAGCAGCATGTCTGGGCACAGTCGGGGCGTAGCTCCCCCTGTCCTCCACGGACCATTCGGAAGCGCTTACGGAAGGGCGGCCCGGCTTGGGGTGATAAGCAGATCCGGGTGGGTAGTGCTCCGTGGAGTGCCTGGTTCGCAGGGTTTGCACTGGGTGACGGGGCGCAGGGGCCATTGGTAAATGCTGGGTTGGGTGGGAAGCACCATTCAGTGCTCTGGAGAATAATCTCAGCTCGCAGGCGCCGAAGGAGGTTGTTAACAAGGACGGAGCGTCGGAGGAAGGCCTCGGGGTCGTCAATGAACCGCATCTTCTCCAGGGAGAGGCGCAGCACATGGGCACGCTCCTCCAAGACTGGGGCAACCTGAAGGACATTGTCCCGTTAGATCTATGTCACCTGGACGGTTGTGTTTACAAAGCCAGCAATCCAGATTCAATCAAATGGCATTATTCGACCAATTTTTAAAAATAATTTGCAAGAGTAATATGTAAAGCTCAACAGATGGTTTTATGCCCGGAAACCTTTCATTTAAATTTTCTAATTATTTTTACAGGAGAGCCTACATGATATCGAGTCTAATGTTTTTTGGGAAATACTCAATCCTACTTTGGACATTTAAGGTCAAAGTGGAAAGCTCATTTTGATTGATTTTTGATTAGTAATCAAATATTTACTGACTGTCAGAATTCTAGGTGTAAAATGTATCAACCATATAGTGTCCTCAGAAATTCCAATAATGGAACAAAAATTTAAATCATCCAAAAAATGATAATGCATAATAAGTGACTGTTACAGTGTCATCACATCATATCAAATAGAACATATTGGTTGATTGGTTGGATTTTGGACAGTGCCAAAGTCTTTGTACCATCTTTCAAATGATTCTATATTTGATTTAGTACAATAATATAGTTATAAAGTGTGTTTAATGGATTCATTTTTGATTTGCATGACCTCATGTGATAATAACATTAACATCTAATATATAAATGATCTATAATTTGAGCATTACAGTTTTTTCGTAACCTTCTTTATTAATAAGTCTATTGCAGTTAGTAAAGAGTATGACATCGTCATGAAGTCACTTACTGTAGGATACACTGTGTACTCTGAATGTGAGTGTGTCAATACTTACGGTTTGGCAGTATGTTCTGAAGCTGAATCGAGGCTCATCGTCATCGTCAACAAACTTCCTCTTGAAGTATGCAATCCTTGATACTGAAACATGATCAGGAACTCGCCTGCAGGGGGTTTCTGCGCACAGAACATACATTTAAGTGTTTTGAAAGGACATACCGTGTGTGAAAATCCCATAATTTGTCAAAGATGCTGTCAAAACATGAATATAATTAAGCTGCACATCAACCTTAACAAATTTCAGATGCATTATTAAAACATATATTGAAAATGAAAGTCACCAGTCAACCTCAAGTTGAACCTTGGCCTTGAAAGTAGCCTTAGAGGCAGCAGGCTTTTCTAGAAGAACCAGTTTCTTTGGTAACTCAGTAGATACTGAAATGACTATTTGACTGGCAATGTAAAAAAATGAATCCTTAAATCAGCCCGACAAAAAAAGTTCACCATCTGCTGCAACCTCAATGCAGAACCGCTGCATGCTCAACTACACTTAAATCTGACATTTTGACTGATGCACCTAGAAAAACTAAAACAGCAGGGCCATGACAGACAAATACTGATGGATGGTTTGACAAGTGAGTCCAATTTCCAGGTCTGAAAATGAAGGACTATCAGATGTGGTACAAAAACCTTGGTAAACCTTATGATATACCTTTGTTGACCAGTATCTGATTACATCCAATTTACATAAATGACTGAATGAATAAACACACATCTGTGTTTGGGCTCTGTACCTTGTGTAAATTGCTCTACAGAGCTGCCTGGTGGGGCAGCGTTCGACAGGCGGGTCTTAGTGCAACGCTCCGACTCCCATATAGGCTGGTATGTGGAGAGCGGAGGGTCTCCCTCTGGGTCCAGGAAAGGATTCATGGACAAAACTAGGGTCATCTCTCTCTCTGATGCAGGTCTGGAAAAAACAAAACACAATGGAAATCAGTACAATTATGGAAACAACAATGAGTTTTAATTCTAAACTTAACATAAAAATACTTAGAAATACCATGATTTTAAGAGAACACTTTCAAAAGTTGATAAATGAAATGCCTTGATGAACTAAGGTGAAATTAGTTTCCTACTATTCTGTAAAATATTTCTAGTATTAGTTATCTCTACCAGTTTGCAAACTATTTATTAATAGTAATTATCTCCATAAATCTAACAAGCATTCTGCATATGCTTTCCTAATAAAGTGATAAATGTTAACAAGATGTTTGACTATGATACTGGCAAATGCGTCAGTGTTGCGTGGAGGAATAACCAGCTTCTGTGCAAGCTGCATGACAAATCTGAGCGATAATAATGGTGAGCACTAAAAATTGGCAGATGGCTGGCAACTCTGATATGCGTGGTACTGTTACAAGTGAGACACAGATGGAGAGATGACACCCACTCACACCGTGAATTCCCTATTGATTAGTTGGTAGGAGAGTTAGCAGAGATGTTTGACACGCGGTTGTTTCGGTGAAATGGATCCCACACATCAAACTGCGCTGTGAAGCTGTGTCAACGGCATGGTTGTCCAGAAAGCAAAGGAGATGTGCACAGCGCCATCAGGTCCAGTACACAGGGCAAACAACTTGACAAAAGGTATCAAAGAGGAAAGGTGCGTATTTGATTTTAAATTAAGTGGATTTTTGTCAGTTTCCAAATAATACAAACAGAAATATGAAGCCATATCACCTTTGATTTTTTTTTTAATTAAAGTGATGCACAAGAAACATGAGAAGGGCACAATACTTGGCAGTGACTGGTTATAGCCTGCCAACTGAGCTTTTTTCAAACTGACAACAGAGCCCTACTGTGAAGACAGTGAGCGCTCTGAGAGCCAGAGTCTGTTGTGGTTCTTTGAATCCGAGGAGAGAAACTCTATCGTTCTTTTGATCACGGTGAATGGCTGTCATTTGGTTTGCTGTTGATTCCTCCCCTTCATGCAGAATGCAAAAGCCAGCTGTTTCAGGCATCAGCGGCTGGACCGCCTTGTCGCCGCCTTTCCTCCTCGAAGCTTCTCCTGCCCCTCCCCTACCTGTCCACATGAACAGATATCATTGCCCACAACCCAGCTTGACACACCAATGTGAGGCGACACCATCTCAGCCTCACCCGTTGGGTAGCTGATTAAAATGTCCGCTTCAATAAGCTCCTTCCTTTGCTTGGATGAACAGTTTTATTTCTGTGTGCTGCTTTTCTAGTGTTTGCTTTTAACCGACTAATCAGACAAAACCTAAAGCCACGCTGAAACATCACCTTAGGCAATGCTGCTCCTACCACACCCATCCAGCCAGCCCCGGGGAAAATCGGATTACAGAGAACAGCATTACCTGTTATATTTTGAAGGGGTTCAGTGAGCATGCTTTAATATCAATTCCAACAGTGCAGTACAATGTTTGTATCGCTGCAAATGCTGCACCAATCCATCTGCAAATGTTATGCTCCATATATGAAACAGACCCCCTACTGAACTGTCACTTCATTGCGGTGGAACTTGCATGTCCTGGTGACTGTCGGAGCTGCATTGTTGCATGTGTCAGGCAAAGAGTGGTTTAAAATTCGACACCATATTGTCATCATACGCAAAGATATACCGTAGGTTTTGCTGCATTGCCTGTTTAATGGAAGGCTAGGGCACACAGATAGGGGCTTATCACTTTTTCATTTATTTTTTTTACTTACATAGTATAATAAGTCCCCACCTGATCACCACTGTGTTTGAGTTTTACCAATTAGATGTGTATGTAGCCAGCTAAATTCATTTCTCAAAAGGAGATATACTTTTTGGGGGGTAATATGGGGGTAATGAAGCTGCAGATGCATGCAGGTCAATGGAGGGTCTGATCTGATCTGATCATCAAACTATAGCGGGTGAAAAGAAGACGCTGGTGACTCAATGTGTATCAGATGAGACACTTGATTTACATTTGCTTCAGGCCAATCGTGTTTGTCAATAGAGAAAAGGACTGTAGTACAAAAACATTTTTGGGGGGGGGAAGGACAAATTAGTCTTCTTCCACAATTCTACAAAATATTGTGATGTTAATGCAAACGGAAGAGCTGGAGGGAGAATCCAACTGAAAGACATTAGGTTTTCCTCTCTGACCGCTGGCGCCTACAACTCAGCTATTCCCGTTTCAGTAATCCATTGTGTTACATTATGGATTATGCACATTTTATAACGTGTTGCCAGAGTCAAACCATATTATGTGACCACCAACTAAGGCCAATTATGTCACTGAGCGCTAGTGCCATGGTTAATTAGCAGCTTTAGCCCTTCTCATTTTCCCCCTGAGCTGCTTTTTTACCCCTAGCTATTTTCATCTCCATCACCTCTCCTCACTGCCGCTGTTGCTACGTTTTGCTTGGGCACAAAGAGACAAGCATGCCATCACTCCCTCTGCCCTCTTTAGGGACCCCCGCCCACCCCCTCCTCCTTTCATCCCCTAGTCTCTATCTCTCTTTCCCTCTCTCTTCATCGCTGACATCCTTTCAACAGCGGTCACAGTCGACAGCTCTCTGAACCGGGGGGTGAAAAAAAAACAAAAAACAATGAGAATACCGACTGAGCAGCTTCCCTACATGTACAGCAATACTTCTTGTTCTTCAAAGACAAGCGGTGGGAGGAGGGGGGGGAGACAGTGTGAACAAGTGCGTGTGCGTCTGCGAAAGAGGAAAGGAGGAATGGAGGGCTGAGAAATAAAAACACAGAACGAGGAGAGAAGAATCTCCCGGGGGGATATCATACCTCTCTTTCTCCCTTTCTCTGTTTCTGTCTGCGTCTTGCAGGAACACGAGTGTGATTGAGAGCGAGTTTACGGCTGCGTGTGCGTGATTGTGTTTAACAGAGTGTGTATTTGAGAAAAAAGAAAGAAAAACCTGTGAGTGTGGAGGTGTAAATGTGTGTGCGTGAAACACTGCCTCACCTCTGTTCACTCTCCTCCGGCTTCATCCCTCTTATCATCCCTCTCTCACAGCTTCCCTTCCTCTGTCTGACTCTCTATCTCGCCTTCTTTTCCATTACACCCTTTGATGATGAGAAGTTAATTGCAGTGCCAGGGCACGAGCCAAACCGTGGGAGGGGAGACGGAGAGTGATAGAGAATGGGGAGAGGTGGAGATGGAGGGAGGGCTGAGGGATGGATGGATGGAATGAGTCAAGGAAGGAGAGATAAGTGCCTTAGGAGCCTTGTCATGAGTGGAGACAGATCGCCCGCGGGGATGATTTCTGCTGCTGTGATTGACTCCCTCCCTCCAGCGCTGAGATAGACACGCGCACACACACACTCAGACACGCACAGCTTGTTGTTTCCTGAAATATTTGAGAAGGGAAGTCAACTAAGGCTACAACAGTCGACCGGGGTGCTCCAGAACCACATCACTACTGTCAGATTCTGGATTTTTACACACATATATAGTAGGCGTTCATTTATCTTCCTCAAACAAGACTATTTTTGGCTTTCACAGTAACCAAATGTCTCTGACAACTTTTAATTAAACATTTAATATTCGGAACAGATTTTAATTGTAGATTTTCAATTCAATTCTGGGGTTGTTTAAGTTATAACGTCTGCATATAAATACATTTCTTCCCCAGGAGAATTTCTCACCGACTCTCACACTACTCCATTCCCCTGTCAGGAGGAAATCTATAGAAACATGTGCAGGAGTGACCTCTCTGGATGAAAACTGGTCGAGATCTGGTGAAAATCGGAGTACAGGAACAAGCTCTGAGCCACAACGATGGATTCAAACTTAAAAGGAACTACATTGTAGTTTTACTAAACTCAACTGACAGTGGTCTATGCTTACATCCGAATATAAAAATCGAATGTGTCAGCTTGAGCATGTTAGCATTAGTCTGTCCAAGTCTTTTAGCGTGTCAATAAGTGCACATTTCAGATCCTACTTAAAAGATTCCTGTTTTTAAACAGGTCAGCTGGAACCAATAATAAAGCAGCTGTAGACTGTTTTCTATCCACTCATGGAGCTAATGTTAGCTAAATTTGCTAGCTACGGCTAATAAGATCTGCCAATGACAATTGTCATTTCAGGCCGCAAATTCTAGGCCACCCCTTAGAAAGGCGAAGCCTGCTTTTGTGTACGTCTGAAATCGGGGACCCACTGTTTCAAATATGATAAATCTGCCACAGTTATCATTGTAAACTCTGTGGCATGCAAAGAAAGCTTGACAGGCGTAGCAACAGTAACCAAGAGGGATCTGGTTTAGAGAATTGGTTAATCTAATTGTATGTTCTATTATAATTTAAATAAAATACTATTTCATCTATTTATCATAAGTACACACCATAAGTATCCTTATCCAATCCATACAGGATTTTAAGCCGATACTGATATTTGGGAGTTTTAAAATAGATATATTGGCTGAAATAAATGTTACATTTAAATATATAAACATACAATTGTCAAATCCCTTTAACGTCTATTTTTTTCATACGGAGTGGGATCCTTAACAGTGTAAAATTAATCTTATTAGCGACTCTGGTGGACAAAAATATGTCATAGTGACGCTGTTATACCAAATTTGGTATTGCACTGTAATTGCTTGTTGCTTATTGGCCAGCATAAACACTGATACCAACATATCTACAATAAGCTAATATCAGCCAGTATGTAGTATGCTTAGCAAGACTTCAATGAAATAACTCTGGGTGTGCACTTTCTCTTTACTATTCAAATTTGTTAAGGGTTTTCCAGGTTTTACTAAGCAAAGACATTTTCATTTTATGCAGATACCCTCCCCTGCGGCATGTCTACGATCTGAGGACTGTATCCCCACCAGCATCTACTTGTTTTCACGTTTTGTAACCAAAATTGTTTCACAATATCCCCAGCCGGTGTTTATGATTACAGTGTTGCTGTCTCTGGTCACAGGGAAACGAGGCAAATAAAATATTGCCCTTCGCTCTGCAAACCATCACCTGTGTTGAAAATCAATCTTAAACATAAACAGCCTGCCAGTAAACAGTGTAGGAATATATGAGGGAGCTTTAAGTTTATGTTCTCATTGTCTTTGTTACGTCATTTGTAGCTTTTTGGGAGTGTTTAGAGTTTCAAATGACTTGCCCTCACCCTAGGTTTAATAAAAAACATTCGAAGAAAACTGATATTGAAGCCAAGTGTGGGGGAAGATTTGTTCGATGATTCTGGGGGAATATGAAACATGCCTCTAATAAACTTTGTGCTCTCTCTCTCTCTTTTCTCTGTGGCCTCAAAAATGCTAATCGATTCAGCATGTGTTTGAAAGAGTGTATGCTGGATCGAGTGTACGCTGTATCACTCTGTGTGTTTTTGTGTGTGTGTGTGTGTGTTTTCAGTGTTTTAAGTGCCAGGTTTTTACTAAGTGTTTCCGTGCCTTAGGGCAACAGATAGCAGTAAAAGAGTTGTGGTTTTCACATCAAATACATCCCAGATCGCCTGAGAGGGTCTTCACAGCGCACACAAGCATGCAGTGTGTCATGACTTAACGGCACAGGATCAGGTAGATATATTTTGGAACCGTGAATTCTGCAGAGGACTGGTTGGTTAGATTTTGTTCTGCTATATTGCATTACCACAAATGTCATGAGTACACACCCAGTGTACCAGGAACAGAACTTAAATAAACACTACCTTGGTGCATATGGTATTACCCACGTTAAACATGCATTTATGTCTACAAGTCTAAGAAGTGCAGAGAAAATTACCGCATTTGTAGAAGCAACATAGAGCGGCACAATTATTATAAAACATCTGTATGGCTAAGCTGCGATCACCATAATTGCAGTAATCACAATTATGTGTCTCTGGGAGAAATCCTTTTATTACTTTTTCTCTTTTGTGTAGAAGTTAAATTAGCAGCAGCTTGTAAGAATATGTAGCCTGCTTGTCATCTGGTTTAAACCAGAACATTTTCAAATGACTGGATTGCAATTTCCTCACTTATGTTTAGCCAATCCATTATTTTCCTCTTTGCTCATTTTTCCCAAAAGATGGACAGCGTGACAATTTTCTGCCTGATTCTCCGTCTTAACATTTGTCTCGGTTAGGCTGATACACATTGGTTGTAACTGATTGTGTGCAGAGGAAGCGGTTGGACACTTGGCAAATGTTCAGTATGACAAATTACATGATTAAAAATAGACAGAGTAAATTAATGATATATACAACAGGATTAACTGTGATTATGTGTGATTAACTATCAAGTCCTAATAAAACAAATAGTGTTTTCTACCTCACAGACCAAATAAAAAATCAACAGCTCACAATATTGGTATGCAATGCACTTATCAAAGGAAACCACAACATTATCTTTATAGAAAACAGGGTGGTTTCTCTGCTCGTTCAAACCTCTGAGGTTATCTGATCCTATGGCTGACTTATCGACTTGATGACAATATGAAGACTCTTAAACGTTTTAAATGTCTTCATTTGTTGAAATTGTGCCAAGAGATGTCTTACAGCTCATTTCCCTGGGGAGACGGTTAATATGAAATGGCCAACATGAAGGTGGAGACTGGCAGAAAAGTTAACTGACATATATTCTTTATGCATAAAGCACTGGGGAGGGCGTTGACAGTAACCATGTGCACATGCACAAAGTGAGACAAATCCTTTTTCTAAGTCACTCTCGACAATGTCAGCTCTTGAGAGTGTCAGCCTTTATGTATGTCAGTATTCATCCCTGTACAGATATAGACAGGTGTGTGTGCGGTGGTGTGCACAGTGACAGTTTGTGTGGTGGACCAAATCTTGGCAATACATCTCCACACTGAGAAGATAAGTGGGCGTAGCCCTGAAAGAGCTGCCTGTGGTTGCCTTGACAGGAGCTTCAACAGCAGGCTCCCTCGCAGCTCCGTGCTCTCACGGCAGGCACTTTGAATCTCGCTGGAGGAGAGAAAACTTGACTAGTGGCGGTGCCTTCCCTGCTCCCTTGCATACCTCTTTGAGCTTGACGCCTGCTGCCTTTGCTCACACAGCGACTGAGCGGTGATGTGATTTGACGGGGACTGGGCCATTGAAATCTGTCACATGTGGAGTACCTGTTGTATCTTTATAGTGCTATCTGGTCACCAGCATCACTTTGATGCTTGGCGTTTTTTAAATCCAGTCTTATCTGTTGTATTGCATCGAACCTCAGTGACTTTAAAAAACATATAATAATAATGAAATAATAATAAATGTAGGTGTAATTGCGCAAGATTCCACTGAAATCCAATAAAATATGTGTATATAAAAAAAAGAATGCAGTTTGTGCGAATCACACAAAGTATTAAGTAAGGAAATTGGGGCTTAATCCACACTATACTTGGCTGTATTTAACAATTATTTAAAAAATAACTCTGATGAGTAATTAGAAAAATAGCAGCTGATTCATTTTCTGTCAATGGATTAACAAGGCTGAAGTGTTTTCTCCCGGAATCCGACCCCGTGGCACCAATGACAAGCATTAAGAATATAACTATATAGAAATAGCCAATCTCCTTGCTGACGGTCTTGCTCACTTATGGAGGTCATATGAGGCATCTGCATTATATTTAGACTGTTTCATAACCACTTACAAGTTCCTTACATTGCTTTAAACATTAAAACACATTGTGTTATGACCTAAAAAATAGGGACAGCATTTCCTACCACAATTGCCTTTTTAAAATCTGGATTATTTACATGAACTTTCTGTCTTCTGTTCCACTTTTACTGGTGCTTTGCTAACTTTAGTGATGCTTCACATTCACAAACTTTCAATATGCCATTAATGCCCTAGAGTTGGCACTAATGTGTATCACACCAACCCTCCTACGCTTGCAGCATGCTTGTATAGTAAGTCCATAATAGTTGAATTGCTGTATGTTTTTATCATGGTTCAGAAGGCTCAGTAAAAGCAAACTACAAATATCAAGGTAGTTTAATTTCCAAAGAATGTAAGTGCATTTATTTAATATTCCAAAGCTGGCTTAAGACAAATAAAGTGGATGACACTGTATCATCTGATGTTGATCATCGTACTGTAACTGAACTGTGAGCCAAGATACAGCCCACTTCTTCTCAAGATGGAGATGCTACATCCCATCAATATGCCAGTTGGCGTGGGGGTGGAGAGTGTGTAAGTGCTGGCATATGAGGGTGAAGCACACAGCAAGAGAGAACAGATAGAGAATAGATAAAAGGTGTCATTACATCAAGTTCTCCTTCAGAGTAGCAACAACAAAGCGCTGTAAGCTATGAATCAAAACTGAGACACTCCGATAGCAAGCAATTAGCCCCCTGCTAGTAGAGTGGACCGCAGTTACACGGCAACACTAAAAACAGTCACGCTGGGCATATTAGAGGCAAAAGCCTAAAGATGCTTCGCAGAGGCATTTTCGAAAATAAATTGATGCAAACACACACAAATCTATGCTTCACTAAAGCCTTAATGCACTGACAGCCTCCCTCTATGATATTAACAGGATCAATGCGTAGACGTAGGTCTCCTCCTTTACATATTTATGTGTGACGTTAGATCCTTGTATACAGACATTTGTGTAGGGTTAGAGAAACTAAAACATGTAATCCTAGTTGGTTTGTTTGCCTTAAGTAAGACCTAAAACCCTGGTTTTGATTAGTTCTTGTGTGAGAAGAAATGCACTAAAGCAACTTCAATGGGACGTCAACAAAGCTGCAGGTCTGGACGGGTCAGTCAGAAATGGGTCTCAAAACAGATAAGTGATGAATACGCCCGCAGGATTTACTTAGACTTTACTTAGGGTTGGAATTGGTTCTTAAAGGGGCGGCTGTGGCTCAGTGGAGAGCAGGGTCGTCCCCCAATCAGAGGATCGGCGGTTCGATCCCTGGCTCTGGCAGTCAATGTCGATGTGTCCTTGGGCAAGACACTTAACCCCAAATTGCTCCCGCAGGCTGTTCCTGCGGTGTATGTATGTGTATGAATGTTAGTTAGGGTCCTGATGGTCAGGTGGCACCTTGCATGGTAGCTCCTGTCATCAGTGTATGAATGGGTGTGAATGGGTGTGAATGGGTGAATGATTAGTAATGTAAAAGCGCTTTGAGTGGTCGGAAGACTAGAAAAGCGCTATACAAGTACAGTCCATTTACCATTTACCATATCTTATGCTGATGAAAATGACTATTCCTTGTTAATATAGAACTATTTGTAACAACCTCACATTTAGTTTGGACAAACTGTGAATCTCAGTTAGTGAATGGGACTGATACAAAATGTCAGTACGAACACACAAATAACCTTTCACAAATGCATATTAACATCTAGGCCTATCTGTTTTATTATCTAAATTTAGGATGTCCTAGACTTTTCAAGGATACCCAGATGTTGGACAAAAATAACAGCCAATCAAGAGACATCCTCCCCCACCCTCTCACTCTCTTGCTGTGTTATGTTGCTATTTTCTTTTGGTTGCATCTTAGATTGTGTTATTGCCAGCTTGCAGCCTGTCAGGAGTCATCAGAGCATCTTGCAGTTAGTTGAGGGCCGTCCTGGCCGCGGTGGCGTGACTAAGCTGGGCTCGGGGCCCCCCGGGGTTTCGCCCAGCACTCTTCTTGCTGAGCGGTGACACATGTGTTGTGGCAGGGCAGCTGTACGGGGCTGCATTATGTACAATCTGGGGACGGCTTGTTGTGGCTGTGAGGACTAGCAGGCCAGGGGTCTGTGGGAACGTCACTGCCAGAGGTGGATGCAGCACATTAAAGGCAGACAAGGGCATCAGTATGCGGTAATTAAAAAAATACCTTGTTTGTAACATTACTGTATAATGTAAATCCCTTTTACATTCCTGAACAGATTTTGTTGAAGGAATTTTCAAGCTATCTTTTTTTACATTAGAGTATGAACTTGTAGCTAATGAAAGGGATCTAAAACTTTGACTTTCTGGAATGTTTGTCATCTTGAACCAGTTTTAGATCCCTTTCATTAGCTACACTTATCCTATTCGTAGTAGTTTGTAGCACTTACTATATTCGGATTAGTCTGTTGCAATTATTGTTTTCGTAGTAACTTGCCTCTGCACTATACTTTTGCTCTGGCTTATGCTTTGAGATGCTTGTTTAAGAAAGGAGATGCACTTATGACTTCTGGTGACTAGTAGTTCTCTTGAATACCTATGTTGAATACACTTCCTGTAAGTCGCTTTGGATAAAAGCGTCTGCTAAATGACTGTAATGTAATGTAATGTAATGTAATGAACCAGCGTCTGTGCATGTTGCATTAATTCTGTCTCGTCTAAATAGATGATGTTCTTACGCAGGTCTAAATTCATCACAGACACACTGAAGTACTGAAAGGAATCTTTGAGGGAAAGAACACCACCTTCAATTAGTAGTAACTACAGGATTTTAAGGTGTAGGATCTCAGGTTGTAAAGGCAGCTTACTTTGTTGAGGTGAAGTCGTAAGGGCTCAGCTATAAATAAATGTCTTGTCACACCTTCCTTTTTTTTTTTTTTTGCACTTGTGCAGAAACAGATGTGTGTTCTCTTTTCCTCTCAAGTTGTCCACCTTAGTCAGTTGTGTGTCTTGCTGGAGCACAAAGACGTATTCATGATTGGGAAGCGGTGCCTGAGGGGAAAAAAAGACGTCTGGGGCTACACCCTGCGGTCCTCACACACACACACACACACACACACACACACACACACACACACACACACACACACACACACACACACAGCACACACACACTAAAGCGGCTCAACTTGTATTGGCTGAGTGCTTTTAACCAAAACAGAGCGGAGAAAGAGAGGGACAAAGGGAATGAGATGTGAAGGCCGCCTATTTCTTACCAACTATCATCACCAATGACATAGCATAAGCATTTCAGTGGCAATCCCAACTTTCCTTTGTACTGTTGTATCTACTACACCTGCTTTTTCTGCCTTATTCGCAAAGGAAAAACCATTACGGATTAGTGTATAAACAGCACACTTCCAGTGCAAATTATTCTAGGCTTGGCATCAAGAAGGGTAGCCTTTATAACGGATTGAATCTCCGTCAGCGTACACTAAATGCCTTCTACGAGCCGTGTTTTGAAATGTTGCTCCAGATGTGAGTCTTTGCACCCCGCTGAGAGAAATGAATGGCTAGGGGGGCTGCAGGCTACCTACAGGTTCACATCCTTAATGAGCAGAAGAGTCTGCTGAGAGCAAGATATGATTGATAGCACCGCGACAGAACTGGAAGAGGGGAAATCGCAGCGAGGGCTTTTGATAAAGACGATGGGGTGGAGGGATTTGGCAGGCGGCAAAGAGAAGGAATCTGGCATCAGCTAGATGCCAGGAACCCGTCCACCATGCTGCAAAGCAGGAGCACTTCCTCTTGTTACAGCCCCTCTTCTCTGGTCTGTTAGTTTAATCTGAGCTGGATGTTCCTCCCTGTTGCGTGCCTCACTATGTTCCGCATAACACACTTTTTTTCCTCCGAGGGGAAACAAATAGCAAAAGGTGGAATTCCTGGCGAGGGACTCCGGATGTTGTTGGCAGCGAGTGGAGGTGAAGCGCATCCAACCCAATGCGCTTGAAGCATTTCTTTAACCAAAACCGTAGATAAAGAATGGGAGAGACAAGGGGGGGGGGGATGGGATATATTTATTGCCCTTTCCTCCGTAAAACTTGCCATGTTTACATTTTCTTAATCCTCTCTGGGGCTAACGGCGCGTTAATGGTCCACCCTGAGTGAGTCAATGCCTGTGACACTAAGTCCAAGACAGCACAGAAAATGACATCAAGGAGAGAATTACAACAGGAGCTCGGAATTGAGCGAAATCGTCTAAACCCCCGCTTCCTTTCAGAAGGCAGCAGTAATACAGACAAACCGCCACCTCGGGATTTGCAGCCAAGAGCAGTCCCCACAAAATAATAATGAAGTGAGGCTGGATGGATGCCAGGAGGGTGGCTGGTTATGTCAGCCTGCATAATGTGTTAGACCCCGAGTCTCTGTCATGTCATTCTAGTGAGCTATTGACAGCCCTGATTCTCATTAATCTTGCAGTATTCAATCTAATTATTCTGCTGCAGGTTTTTTTTTTTTTATCAAAGATCACATTGAGTGGATTCACCACTTTGCATTGACTGAAGGAATGTTGCCCAATCGACACAATCTGAAACAAAATGTTTAAATGCAGGTTGCTTTTGTTCTATACTGTTATTGCACTTCCCTTAAAAGTACAATAACAGTCTTCCCTTAAAAAAAAAAAAATGTCTTGTATGGATTTTTTTTTTTTTTTTTTTTACCAAAACAACATTAACTAATACGTTATTGTTTAACTCTCAGTGTAAAGAACAGATGTTCAAAAAAAAAAAAAAAAAAAAAAGACATACTTTTACTTTTCCACACTAAAGCCACTGATCCTGACCCCCACTGGACTCAACACGGGGACACATGGGGCTCGGGGACACGGTCATCTCACCTGTCTTCAATGGTTTGGACCTCGTCCTCGGCTCCACACTTGCTTTGTGATAACGACACAAATCCAAGATGTGTTGGTGAAAAACGCAAAAAGTCCTATTGAATAAATACCACCATGTCCTCTGTTCTAATCTGAGCCGACTGGCAGACGCACCGACTGTTTCACTACCACTTATGTAATTACCAGTTAATTGGCTCGTTGTCTAAATAGTTATCATTAAGCGCGCGCGTTTCTCTCACTATGCCCGCGCGGAGCATCCCCACGCGCTTTTCTTCCCCGGCAGACGTGGACGGCTGATGCGTTTAGTCCGTTCAGGGTGGATTCCCGTGCAGAAGGGTCCGCGGAGCCGACAGTTCACGTTGATCTGAGGCGGAGAAAACAACACCAGCGACGCAGCTCCATCGCTCCCAGCCAACTACTGCTGAGGAGTTCATGCACGGCTCGGAATTTCCCCCTTCCTTCTTGTGTCCTCAAGTTTTAACTGGATAGACAGCGACTACTGATTGCAACTCCATTCAAAAAAAATTGCTGCAGATTGTTTTCCCGATCCACTCAATCGACTTGTGTTTCGGTTGTAATTATGTTATATGTCTTTCTATTATTATTATGAGTTCATAGTTGTCCTGTGCGTTTGTAGGTTCTATTAATACAACAACATAGCCATGCTTCAGCACATACTGGCTTATTCATCTTTTGTTTACCTTTGTGGGAATGTCTTAAATGTCCTAGATGTCACATTAATATTAATTTGTTTGAGCCTGTGGACGGAATCTATAATTGTCATAATTCCGCCAGGACTTAAAGGCAATCTTACACTTTTTTTTCGGATGGTTTGTGTGTTGGAGATCTGCTCTGCAGGGATGTGAACGACAAAGAGAGGGGAGGGAGCAAGCCCCTCTCATCTGTCATGCATTTCCCCTTTGATTCAGCTGCAGCCACTGAATCTTATTTTCCAGCATTTTTTTTCCCCCTGGGCCCTTTGTTCTGTTTTCAGTTGAGGAATGTGCTGGAGAACACAGTTAATTGTAAAAACAGTATCCCTGATCTTGCTTTTTTTATGTCTTTACCTTTGCTTTATAGCTAAAACTACCACTGAAA
The DNA here is from genome assembly GCF_027596085.1 of Anoplopoma fimbria. Lineage (NCBI taxonomy): Eukaryota > Metazoa > Chordata > Actinopteri > Perciformes > Anoplopomatidae > Anoplopoma > Anoplopoma fimbria. The sequence goes on from NC_072463.1 coordinate 16,371,434, forward strand.
GATGCAGGTTTTCTGGCAGGATCGCACAAAGCAGAGGCGTCAATTCACTCAGACTTACATCACAGCCAAGTCTCTGCAGAGTGGAACAAACATCTCTGGCATGAAATATATTATCTGTCTGTGTGATGAAATGTAGCTTACAAAAGAGATCAGCTAAGATAAATCACTGCTCCCAAATGTTCCCTAATGTTATGCATTTTGATTTGTTTTACCTTTTCAAAACAAACAACAGGATCCAATTTGGACTCAAATAAGGAAGGTGTAATGGATATAATGAATATCCACCTGATAACAAACATATTTTTATTTTAAATATATTTGTTGGCCTTGAATATTTTTTTCAATTTCACCAGTCACTCTGACCATCTACTCCCCATAAGAGCTGAAGGCAATCTGCTTTCAAACAATAGAAAAATTCAAAGTTTACATGTATTAAATTAGTGAAGGTCAAATTTGCAAAACACTGCCAAATAAGCAGCAAAAAGCAATACTTGCTCCACCTGTTGGTTGTTTTCTGGCGGTGTGGATGTTTTGTTAAATAACTGTTTTAGGGCCGAGCTGCTCCACTATTTCAAAACTTAACAAAAGTTGTGTACAAAGTACAAAGTAGATGTTTGCTCATATGAACACTAGTGTTGTTGCTTTAGGGTAAATGCCAGTATGTTAACACACACACACACACAACAAATGTTATAAGATGTAGAACAAACTGCTCCAACACAAGTGTTTTTTCTTCTTTTTTTAAACAATAATATCACATATAAATTCTCTCTATCATAAATTAACTTGTAAGATATTTTACAAATCAAACCCAGCCTAAAGTACAGAAGATAAGTACATGTAGAAGTACATTAAGACACTGTGACACAAGGTTGCTGAGTGAAAAACAGTAAGGCACCAATGCCGTCTGGGGCACAGGTAGTTTCAAAATAAAAAGGAACAAAAATTAATAATTACCAAATGAACCCAGCATTAAAAAACAGCCTTTTTTTCCAAAGTGTTTCAAGAAAATGAATGCAAAAGAAACAATACAGCAAAGCAAAAACGTATTGTTAAAAAAGTGGAACACATCTTGTGAAGCAGAACAAAGAAGGAAGGCTATAATAACAAAGCCTGAATTTGAAACGCAGCCGACCTTGTGGTGAAAATAACCCCTATTTTACTGTATACGTAACGTTGAAATTTAATTTCTACGGAATAAATAGCATTAAAATACAGTATTTTACTTGATAACCATATATCTCAATTCAAGTTGTTGGGATTTTTCAAAGCTATAAACTCAGAAGTAAATTATGTTGTGTCTTCAGTTCCCCTCTAGACATTCAGTTGCTTGTAACATTAAAATCCCCTTGGCCTCTTTTTTCTTCCGTAGATTTGTCTTAAAAATAAGTGGCACGTTAATCACACTAACAATAGGATGTGTGGAGCTCTAAAGAAAGTGAGAGTCAATATTTTAAATACATTTTCACTTGCTAATTCTTTCCAACATAATTTATTTTTGTCACCAATGTTCATCAATCCAGGATGCACAAAAGGCAATTTCTTCACTAATAAGTCTTGACTCTGGCGCATGGCTGCCATCACACACCCACTGACAGTGTGAAAGATCACACTCTTATATTCCGGCACACCTTCTGTTGATTCAACACTTTCTGCAGGCTGTAAAACAGCCATGCATAAGAATAGATTTACCAAAGTCAGATCAAACGATCCGGGCTGATCACAAAACAAATATTGCAAGAGTGGATTTTTACTTTTTTGATCTCTACGCATACAAGTGAGCCACTGCCGTGCTATCTTTCACTCTGTGTGTTTCACTGTTGTGCTGTAAAGTCTGTACTTCTGTGTCACACTGTTAAAAAGCATCAAAGCTGAAAAGTCTAGACAGATTGTTTTTAGAGGAGCTCCGAAGGGAATGTGAAGAGGACCAGAGCTATAAGACATAACTGTGTTACTCTCTTCTCTAAAAACATTAAATAATGTACCGGAATAAACAATAGCAATCCAGAATAGTATTGCTCACAGGGTGGGTTCATATTTGATTCACTATTGGACTGTCATTATTGATACAAAAATAGATATGAAAACATTTACTGTATATAAAGTATATGGCAGACAATCTAGAAGTGGGTTACTTTGTTCTAAATACCAGTAATTAAATTCAGAATTGTTACACAAGAGAAAATGCCACAACTACCTATATCACAACCCCCCCCCGACGCCCCCTTTACTGTACCTTTCCAGTCATGACACACTCACACACACAACTATACACATCCACTTGGTAAAAACACTGCACAAAGCTAGCTTTCACCACAACCACAGGCACAGTAAAGAGTATATGTATTTTCTGTTGTCTGTAAATGAAATGAAGTGAGTAAGATGCCGCAGCTAAAAATACAGCCCATTCGCCTGTAGACATTCTGAAAGTCTGTCAATGGACACTGTGGCTCCAATGAAAACAGTTTGAATTCCCTTCGGTGAGGTTGAGTGGTGCTGTGTGTGCTTTCTGTAATTATGGATTCAGGTCTGTGTGCTCTGAGGGTGTGTCCGGGTTTGTGTTTTTCTACTGGATCCGCTAACGGAAATTTATGAACTGGCTTAACCGTAAGGCAAGGGATTCAGTGTATGCAGCCACAGCACTTATTAGCACCAGAGCAGGTTAAAGAGAGCAACAGGTACATTTGCTCTTCTCATCTGTTAAAATAACTGTGATGTGTGACTAAGTTATTTTTTTAATTCAATAGATACTCATATATAAAAGTGTCTTTGAATATGCTTTTGACATTCAGTGTGACTTTTGAGTTATGGATGGAAACTCAAGATCACACAACCACCACAAAAACGACTTGTTTTCTATATATAACATATGTCAGTCTGTCAGTGCTTCCACAAACTGGTGTTTTATAAAAAATACCTAACAATGTGGAATGCAAATTTCTTCTGAGAGATCACTACTCAACTCCATCTCAACATCCACCACGACACTTCCACCATCAGATTATATGTCGTGAATTTGATTTGGCTGACAACAAATGTCTACAATGATTTAGTTGATGGATTGTTTGCTTAAGGTGAGGCTCAGACAATGGTGGGATGTTTTGCCTCCGCAGTGTCGACGGAGAGGGATCCATGAAATTGTTGTAATTCAGATCATGTCTCTAAATTAATTCTTTATAAGTTTTCTCACTAATGTCTTCCTTGCACGGAGGAAGTGTTTTACATTTCTTGCCAAAATTGGTTGTGATTAATACATGACGAATAGGGTAGCTAGAATGACCAGTGTGGTAGCTTCATGAAGCAGCACCTCTGGCTTAAACAACAGGCATCTGGATAAATTAAAACTCACCAGCTTAGTAGAAAAGGTCCCTGTTGGTGTTGTTGTTTTTTCTCAGGCAGAGCATTGCATTGGTGCTTCACTGTTCACAGGTGTCAAAGGAAAGTTGCTACAAGTAGCCAGCTGTGGATTCTCCTACCATGAAAATAGCTTAAAGTTTTCAAAGCACTTCTCCAAAACATTAAATATGAACTAATAAATCACCAATAAATAGCCAATGTTAGGTTTGGAAAAATATATAATTTTGAGTTACTATTCAATAAGAATGAGCCACTCCAACACTGTGGGTGTGGTTTGTTTGAGGTACTAGCAACTTAAGCAAACAATCCCACCACTGCCAACGGATTTTGATTCAAATGTTTTCTGACTCTGACAAGTGCATGTTAATACATGACATCACCTTCTTGCAACCGAGCCACGCCCTAACCAGTGAGAAAAACAAGGAGCAAGAAAGCAAATATAGAAATCCCTCATGTGAAGTTACCAAAACTGTTCTATCTTAAGTGGAATATGTTATGTTCACGTGGGATTACACCGTAGTAAGTTTCATAGGAATAAACTGAGAAAGACTGAGAAAATAGGTTCTTAAGGCTTTTAACAATGGTGGTGCAAAGTTCATGACTAAGTGTGAAATAATTAACCACAATTGATGTGAAAAGTGGAAATGCATGTCCTGTTCTGGCCTCTAAAAGGGAACGTTGTCCTTGGTCAACCCTTAAATTCATGATATACACTTGTTGAACAAGTTGCAGAAAAACAAAAGAGAGGGCCCATGTTTCCAGTTGTAAACCTGTCTGATAAGATTAAGGATAATCCTGATGTCATTTGTTAGAGCTGGAGGTGTGTATAAACAAAATGATTGGATTATAATTTCCTCAACAGTTGTATCCAGAACCGGTTTCTTGGAACAGGTCCCAGCTCGACCAGTTCAACACACAAAAACAGAGTGCCATCTGCAGAAACTTAAAGGTCATTACAAGGCAATCCATGAAATAAAAATGACATGACTATTCAATGGCTGTCAGTGATTTTACAATGAAAATACTAAATTGAACACCACTGAGTGCAGACACATGTTGTTGTGTGTCTTTTTCTTCATCTCCACTGACCCTGGATCCCTGGACATCCGTCACACTTTTTCATCCCAGCTGAACTTGCGCCCATTTCTCACCCGGCTGGGACGAAAACTGCTCTGTGCAGTCATCCCTCACTCGCTGCTCCCCTGCTGCTAGGACTCCAACAAACTGTGCCAGCGGCAAACCTGCTGTCCTTTAGACTCCTTCATCTGAGTCCAGTGGGTGAGCTCCTCCTCCCCGGAGCTGTTGAGGCCGAGCGAAATCCAGCCAATCATCTCCTTGCGCTTCATGCTGCGCTTGTTGTAGACGGAGAGGATGAGCGTGACGTCCGATAGCTGGAAAAGAGCTACCTGGAAGACAAACGTCTCTTTGTAGGTTGGGTTGGGCTGACCTCGACAGATGGAGGTCTTACACTTGGACATCTCGTGGCCCATGGAGTTCAGTAGGGTCAGCTTAACATATGTATCTGAGCAAGAAACAGTGGGAGTACACAATTAAAGGGGAAATGATGTTAACCTTTAGAAATGCTTTATTAAATGTATGGCACCTGACTTGAGTGCGTGATCATTTGTGCAAAATCCTTATGTTCCTCCGATGGTAGCCTCTTTGCATTAAAGTGCTACTATCTGCTGCAAAGTATGACCCATTTTACCCACAAAGTGTTTTTTCTTCTAATAATGCCACTGCAGCAGTTGATGTATAAGATCATGACGGCATAGGATGTGTTTTTTTCTCCCTCTAGATCAAACACACAACGCAGCTGTGTGTGTTCCTGATAACAGAGAGCGAGAACTTGAAAGGGTGCAAGGAGCGTTACTTCTGTCTTGTTGCTATGCAACTACTGTATGTCTAACCTGATGTAGGGGATAGTGTTGAAGATGAAAAATGGACTAGTTCAAGTTAGCAATACGTCTTCCTGTGCTTAAAGGGTGAGGAGCTTCTTCTAAAACAGATGATGTTGCTAAAATTAATGTTCCTCATCAGGACAGCCCTGCAGGAGCTACTATTATTTCCTCTGACTTTGACATAATGTCAGTGTCATGACATAACACGTGCACAGACTTTTAGAGCCCAGGGCAGCATCCCAAAACATGCAGCATCCATCATCCACAATGTGATGCATGCCTGCTGCAAACAAATTAGATGGTTTAAACAGATGCAATAATTGACTGGTGCCTAGTTCTAAAACATCATGACAATGATATTAAATAAAAGTAAAAATAAAAATGCTCAAGATATTTATAACTGAACAGAAAACATAATCTTTGGACCTGTTTCACATTAGCAGTTATGTTACTGTTAATTTTGTTCTGTGTGACATTTCCCATCTTTTTCCCCAGCTTTCTGTTCTATTGTAAATCAGTGCATATTCCAAAGAATCATTCCCAAAAGAATCCCATTTATTTTAATAGAAAAGACAAGAAAAAACAGTGGTATTATTAAGTGATACAGCATTCACGGTTTCCTCATTTCCATGCAGAAATCATGATATAAACTGAAGCCACAAATCCAGCAGGAAAGTAAACGAGGCAAGACTAGCAATCACAATGGGTCTTTGAGAGTGTTTCGCCCCTCGTCTACAACCATACTCAATAATAATGCTGTGCATTATGTTCCCGTCTAAGGGGGAGTATAAGGAATGAATTGCCGAGGCTTTCATGCTGTCGAGTGCCAGCTGCCTTCCAACGCCTCGCTCACCGCCTTGAATCACACATTCAGTTGCTCTCTTTGACATAAAAGCACAGTGAAAAAAATAGCCTTGATTTCTTTTTCGACTGCTGCTGAATGGTCTCTGTAGAGCTGTGGATGTCTTAAGTGGTCAGTAGCGGTGATGCATGGCTCTTTGGTATTGTCGCTGAATGAGAGGGGCTGCGACTGATGATTAACTTGACTTGTCGGCTCGGTACTGTTTTGAAATTGTAGAAAAGGAGCTCCGAAATTGCATCTTTCACGCGCTCTCTTCACTTTGTGAGACGCACAAAGTCAATCAAGGCCTTCATAAGGATTTTGCAAAAAAGATTCTTTTTTTTTTTTTTTTTCAGTGTTACCAGATGTGACTATTTTCTACCCTCAATTTGTATACAGCATGTGGATATGCTATTCAGGAAAGCACAGACAATATCAAAATCTGGCAGCTAGTCAAGGAGACATTTATAAATACGAGGAACGCGGCAATTAATGGGAGGACAGTGCGGTGAGTCTTTCACATGAATATTTATGATCTACTCCGTCACAGAAGTCCTGTTTCTGTTTCATATGCTGTAAGCAGAGCTGAAAAATGTAAAATAACACCAAAAGCATGCCAAAGTGTACTGTTTGAGAAAAAAAAAAGCCAGCAGTCGATGACGCATAGCCTTTCCTTTTAGCTGGCCATCGGCCACCAAGCAAACCGGATTGAGTGAGCATGAAAAGTGTTACTTCTGAGTGAAAACATGAAAGAACTGCAGGCATCACTGGCACTAACACAGAACAGTGACACGGCACAGGTAGCGAGAGCGGTTGCAGGACTGGATGCATAACACATACACATTCAAAACGGAAGGGAACAGGGTTTACAGCAAGCAGCCATCTTCATGGAGAAGTGTGTGTGAAGGAGTAACAATGAAAATGTGAAGTTACTGCTATAGTTCATTATGCTAATTTTTAGTAAGTTGATTTTGGAACATCTTTTAATTTTGTATAATGAGAAGACTGATAGAACTCTCATGTCTGTCTGCTAAATATGAAGCTGATCTTCTCATCTCTTATCTCTCCGGAGACACACACTTTTAGCTTTGATTCTTGTGATTGTAAATTTCTTGGTTGTCACATCCTTCGTTTTTCCTCATAAACCATTCATTTTTCAAACTACTTCTTACAAATCTTGTTTAACAGACACTATCACAGAAACCAAATTAAAACATAAAAGAGTTGAGAAATGTAAAAGAAATGTGGGCCAATGAAACATGCTTTGTGTTTGATTGACTGCATCCATGAAGATGGGTTCAGGATTCAAATGATGGCACGTCACTTTGCGGCAGGACAGAGACTCACCTCTGATAATATAAACCTGTCCACCTATCAAGTGTTTTAGACAACAGAACAGCCCATCTGACAACAAGGGTTGGACAGCAGTAAGAAAAAAACAACGGACCGAGATGTCAAAAAGGTAGTAAGGTGAGAGAATTTCAGGTGCAGACATAACAGAAGAATGCGAGGAAAGAGAAAACAGGGTCAGAAGGCGAACAATAATGCACAAAGTTCAACAAGAGGCAGTTTTTGTTTGAACTTGCTGCTCGGACCCCTGGAGACTGACCGGTAAATGAAGGGAACCAGGGATCAAACCAGAGGAAAACTGAAAGGCAGGTAGTGCAGCTGAGATAGAGCGGACTATCTCTCAGTTGGAGGAGTTACAAGCTGTGCATAGTTTATCTGTGGCTCAGTCTTAGTTGGAAAAATGAAAGCAAATAGCATTGCATAATCTTTCAAGTCAGTTTTGACCACATTTTTCCTAAGAGTGATTCAAGCTCTTCTTTTTCTACAAGTGTGCAAATGCCATTAACAAATTGAATTAATAAAAGGGGAATTAATGAGCTGTATACTGACAATAGAGAACATGTGAATCTATATCTTTAAAAACTAACTAACATTTTGATGGAGTTTGGTGTAGCGTAACAATATCATTGGTTGTGACATTTACTTTAGAAGCAGATTAGAGTGGCGTTATTACATGGTACAAACAGGCTGCCTAAACATACATACCTATGCACAGACTCAACTTGTCCTTTATTTTCCCTGGACAGTTTGAGAAATTGCTCATACTGTTCACTGCTCTTCTGGCAACAACTCAAATAAAACGTTTTAGAGTACTTACTGGGTGGCTTGTTGGCAGCCAGGTTTTTAAAATGGATGCCTTTGATGATCTCCACAGAGAGACGACCTGTTGTGGCGTTGTACACCAGGCCCACGAGGATCTCTGGTGTGGAAGTCTGACTGACTGACTGGAATGATGAGGCGCTTTCACTGCATGTCATATCGGAGAGGCTGACCTGGGATTCACCACCCTGAATATTGTTTGCAGACATTTGGAAAATGATTCACTGGTGCGCATATCAAAAATCACAGCCAACATTCCCCTATCTAGTAATAACAATATCATGAATGTTTATTCGTTCCTATCACCACTTTAGTTCCTTAGACTATTAACAGCCTTTGCAAAGCCCAGTGTAAGATAATTCTGATGACACTACTTAGAAATATCTGACAATTGACTTTTATGACTAATATGACTTGCTTATGTATTTCTCCACACATTATGTTGCTCCTTTGCTAAAGCACAAAAAAACTGGAGAACCAATAACAGGCCAGTAAACCAATATATGATACATTTCTATGCATATGCTGCTTTTCCTTTTTGTAATCTGAAATGTATTTAAATTGATGTATAATTTTAAATTCTAGGAAAAGGAAAACAAACCACCACAAATAAACTGATTGTTTTATTCCCTGAAGTGACAGGGAGGCAGTGCCACACTACCATGTATTCCTCTGACACATTAAACCAACAATTCAAACAGAAGAAGCTGGTTAGATCTTTAAACTCCCTAACACTGGAAATTATAACCACATTCTGAAACACAAATGTTATCCAAACACCTGAAAGATCAATAAATGTAGAGGCCTAATTAGTGAGGTGTTGAGAGAGCGCTTGAAAGCCAACACCTGCATTGATCCTACTTACCGGGAGAGCACAGCAGGGGTCTAATATGACCGGCACAGACACTTTGCCCTGAAGGTTGAGCTTGGTGAGGTAAAACACCTTTTCCCCGAGCACCTTCTCCTTCTTCATCCGCCGCATGCTGTAGAGGCGGAATCGGATGGCGTAATTGCTGATCATCTCCGACTCCACGTGGCTGAAGCGGAAGGTCTCGGTGAAGATCGGGCACGGACCTCTCTGGATTCCCGTCTTGGCCCTCTGCTTTTTGGTGGGCAGCAGCACCAGGTGGACCTGCCAGGAGATGTTGCCCGTGCGTTTCAGGGCGGGAAGATCCGATACCGCCATGATGGTGAGTGCCAGCTGCTGGTCCTCTGAGTCGTAGTCAAACACCACATCCAGAGTGCCGTATTTTGCAAGTGGATCTGGATCGTAACCTTTAGGGAGCCGAGCTGCTGATCCACGGGCTGACATGTCCTAAAGAAACCAATGAGATGCTCAATGTGCAATAAAAAAACCTCAATATGTACATCTGTGGTCACATCTTGAGCGACCGTTTTTTACCTCTGGGCTGAGGACAGCCGTACTGTCACTGGGTACATCCTCCTCGTAGCCCTTGTTGAGGTAACTCTCCGTCTCCTGGCCGTCGCTGTACTCACTGGGGCATTTGCCAAAGGACATGTGGGGACTGCCGCTGGTATACGATAGATCACACTTGGCGTCCCCCAGGTCAGACAGCGTACAGGACATCCTCGGAGAGCCGTTCTCATCCTGATAGGGAGGGGGCTGAAGTTCGTCCAGCGGCGGCGTCCGTCTCATCCTCTGGATGCAGTTGGCTGGTTGGAGGGAAGTCAGGAGGGAGATCAAGGGTCACAATAATGGACTTTGTGTTAAGTATCATATGACATAGGATTTTAGTTTGAACAATGTGGAGAAAGTTAACCGTGGTTCTTGCAGCATTAATCGGCGCATGACAGAGTGCATAGTGGCGGCCTTGAGCTAGCCAGTGGGTCGCGCTGACATGCACTAACATGAACTAAAAGCAAACCTGGCTGGCTCATGTAAACAAAGAGGGGAGTGACTTCACCCTCTGCTAAGGTAGACATTACTCCACTATACCTAACAGTTTCAACTTGATGTTTGCTGCTACATTAATGTTCGGAATATATCATTTAGTACCAAGCCTACGACTTTGGGAATCCCTGACATCTCATGTCAAAAGATTTCACTCCCAGCAAATTGTCTTCCTAGGATCAGGATTCTTATTAATCCTAAAGAAGGCAATTTGCCATACATTGATCTGTTTAATTGAGGTGAAATAAAATCTTTTATCAATGGCATGTCATACTGGCATTAACATTTAGTTGCCTAAGCACAGCCTCACAGAGCTGCAGGCATGACTGTAGACATCTCAACCACAGCCATCACTGTAAGCGAGGCAATACACTTTTATTGGAATAACAAAGTTTCAAACAAACAAGAACATGCTGAGAAAAAGCAAAAAGGAAAGAGATAAAATAAAATGAATTGCAGATTTAAAGAAACCCTAATATTTAAGTAAACCCAATGGCAAACAGATATTTTAGATTTGATTGAAAGCTGAGACATGCTTCAAGCAAGTGCAGCTAAAAGCAGCCTGGCCATTTTATTTAACAACATGCTGATAAGCACTTGTTTTATATAAAACCAGACAGAGTCGCCCTCTGAAATATCGTAATCCACTTTTACCAACAATAGAGTTAACAGGAGAAAAAGGTCACTTGTGGATGTGCTAATAAATTGCACTTAAGCGAGCTACAGTGTGCGAACCTTTAGCGGTGTTTTCATTGCTGTCTAAAATTGGTCCAGCACCTCCTTCATAAGGTCTGGATGTACCTGACTGTGGTTAACACAAGCTTAAGAGATTTTAATGTTTTTTTCTAAGATATAAATACTTCAGTAGATAACCCTCTTGTGTATTTTCAAGTGTCTTCAAAAATGAGGCTGCTAACAAGTTGCTAAATGAGGGTACAAACCGTCATCACTCCGACCCAACAGCTTCAGTTGTGTTATATTGCTCTCATGAGACCGTGGTGTAGTTTGTTTATAGCCCAACATTCACCCTTGAATAAGCATAAAAGTGATGTTCATTTGTTAAGATTATATTACTAAACAAATCGTGTAAGTATCATAAACTTGTGTTTTCCACAGACCTAATTTACTGTAAATATCCAATGGAAAAATCCCATTGACTGGCTCCCTGTTGAGGGAACCAGTGCGTAGCTAACTTCCTTTTTGGTCTACAAAAATATCTCCTTCCTGCAACAATTTATGAGTTTACAGAATTCTTTTTAGATTACAACACAGGCTGAATTGACTGACAGTGAAGCTCTCCTTACTAAAGCTTTACACAGACATTAACGCATATGTACTCCTGCATAGCCATTTTATTTTATTTTACATTTTATAAATAAAGGTTAGAGTAAATGTTTTATCTGTAGCTGCACCTCTATTTTCTTTGCAGTATAATGTTCAACGTTCATGTAATTCTTTAGCATTAAGTCGTACACCGTTGTGTGCAATTTATCATATAATTCATTTTCACTCTGTGGAGAGGTGCTCAACCTGCCCCTCCTTGTGAGCATAATGTGCTCTCTGAGAGGAATCTTTTGAATGCACAACCTAAATAAAACATCAGAAATGCACCATTAAAGGACCAAACTGAATACTCCTTAATCTGCCACAGATTTCATGCCTCTCACCTTTCTAAATGATTCAGTTTGCCTGGAAGGCAGAGAATAAGGCTATACTGAGAGTCTCTGTGCCACTTATAAAGAACCTGAATAGTGTTGTCAGCTGCATTCTCAAATCTGCCTCCCTTGTCCAATTTGGATTCACAAAAATTGAGCAGCCGATGCTAATACTCCCACAGGGACACTGGCGAAGAGTTCTTTAAACCCCGGTCTCTTGCAAAACAAAAAAAGACAGAAAGAAAGAAAACAAAAGATAAAGAACAAAATAACTTGGGGGGAAAAAAAATCTTCTTTTTCTGTCTCCATAACTTTTGGAAAAAGCCAACACTGTGATGTGACGTAATCCTCTCCAACTTATTGTTCTAGCTTTCTCCCAAGTTCTTGAAACTTTCACTCTTAATAATGTCAGTGTGAGACACCACCTCAAAGTGGCACATAACAGTGGAAGGATGGAGGCAAAGGAGTCTTAACTAAGTGTCATGGAGGGCTTGATAAAAGGAGCAAATCCATTTTGAGCAGCTTTTTTTCCCTCGCTGAGCCGGGGGCGGTTGATTTGATAGAAGCTGCTCTGTAAAAGCACTACTCTTTTCTCCAGCCCGCTAATTGGGATGGTTACCATTCCTCCTCTCGTCTAACCCAGCCTTCCTTCACAGAGTTTCATCCCCTCTGTACTGCCAGTCGCCTTTTTTTTTTTTGCCTTCTTGTACCTCTGTATGTGAGGAAACAGTTTGTGCTTTGTGAATCTTGACTGTGAAACTCAGGTATAAATATCTTTGGTGACAAATAAGCAGAGTTGCACTACATTGTCCTTTCCACGGCTACAAGGACCCCTCCTTGAGTGTGCCCTCACCCAAAACATCATGACTGTTAATCAGTAGCTATCAATAATGCAGGCAGTAAAGGCTCCAACACCTTTAAGCAAAAGGCCAGTATCATTTTATGTAGTATGCTACTGTGTAATGAAGGCTTGTAACACAATGATTATCACCTTGATTAAAGGACAGCAATTTCTGAGTGAGGAAATTTCAAACAAGGTTTAAGTTTTAATACCTAATGTGTTGTTTTTATGGATCTGTACATGGCTTTACAGTTAGTACATGTAGTGAAAACAGATTTACAAGGGGTTTTACTAGATACCCCTCTTTGTGTGTGCCCCTGAGCAGCAAGAAAACACAAACACACTTGTTTGAAAAAGGTCTCAGGTCTGTGGCTCCCTTGTTGTCAACCTTGGTTAATGTGTTTCGCTTTCTTTCCCAGAGTAGGATCAGAAGGTTGAAATCATTCTCCGTGCGTTAAGTGTGGAGATGGAGTTAGGATGTAATTAGCTTAGCTTAGCTTAGCATAAAGACTGGTAGTAGGAGTAAGGGAAATGTTCGAGGGAGTGATGTGTTGAACCTAGACTGGTAGAACTAAACGGCTGTTAAATAACTACAGTAGTGCGCTGTGTTGAAGACTTTCTTTAAATGTTTCAGGAAATGCTACTGTTTCCTAGTCTGGCTAACCATTTTTACTCAGAGAAACCTTGGACACATTCGGCTGAAAGTCACCAGTTAACACGGTCACTCGGTAAACTGAAACACCTAACTTTTTATTAACAATTTTGACAGAATCATTTAACTGACACTGAAATAATTCATTAAAAAATGAATGTGACGTACCAAACATTGTCCTCATCGAGAGGTCATGACAGCAGGCTGACCCCAGAGAAGCGAGCGGAAGCTGTCCCACAAACCTCCGATTATTTCTTTCTTACAGCTCACTTCCTATTTCGGGAGGCTGTGCGATGCCACCGGAGCACCCGCCCTGCCTGATACTGCAGCCTCTGCACAATCGTCCTCATGTATAATACATATGTCCTGAGGATAAAGCTCTTCATATTCACAGACAAACACGCAGCAGTGGGAAGTCGAGAGAAAATAAAACAGACCAATTGGTCTTTTTCATTTGAAATGAAGTGCACTCTGTCGTCTATATCACAGAAACTATCCAAGTCTACATTTCTGATGTCTTTTTTTTTCGTTTTGTGAGGGAAAGAGTGACCTAATGTCATGACTGGTGTGAGGTCACTGCGTTGTCGTTGCTGATCCATGACGGGTTAGTGGGAGAGAAAAGCGCAGCCATCACAGCCGTACCTCAGGGAGGAAAATAATGAACCTCTAATACTTTCAACCAAAGAGCAGTCATGGATGAGCGGAGTTCTCGCTCCACTTCCTCCCTGGGCAACAGATCAGGTTACTGCATTGCTTATTACAAGTAAACTGATTACAATAATCTGATGATCCCAACAATTTTAGAGAAACTGCAAACGTATCCGAATTTCCCTCCATGGATACGTCCTCTTAGTGAAATAATCTGATTTCAAATGTTGAATATTCTTTAGAATCCTACAAACCTTTAAGGCTATTTGACTCACACAAAACCAAACACAAGACCTTTCATGGCTAAAATGTTGGTGTATAAATAAACCAAGTATATTTTTAAATTATTGCTGTCAGGCACACATGACTCAAATCCCTGCCTCTCTCTCTAACAAGGAACACTGACTGCAGAATCTTACTGCTACTAAAAAAACAAGTCAGTGATGACTTTCACCAAAAAAACAAAGGTCTTAAATCCAGTGTGAACTGCTTCTTTGAAATACATTAAATAAGAAGTTACAGTATTGTTCTCTAGTCATATCCCCACATATTTTTCGTAAAGGACCCTGTGCCCTTGACTTAAGAATATAATAATAGAGCCATTTCCTTACAAACATGATCACATGACGCATTGTGTCATTTAGGAGGTCAATCTTCTAAGCCAGTTGGACCCCAGCAATACGTTGCATGATACGAGCTGATTAACACAAGTAGAGAGCATGTTTGTGCTACACAACGCTGTGCTTAATATTTTAAGCTTCCCTCTAGTCTCTGCTTTTGTTCTTGTAAATTACCTCCTAATTAAATTTCTTTGGGACTTTTATTCTAATAAGACTGGTAGACATGGGTTGGAGTGGAGTTGATGGTGTAGTTGAAATTATTTCTTGATTAATTGATCAAAGTAATTCAAAATAAACAAAAAATCTATTCATTTTGATAACCGATTTGTCATTTCAGTCATTTCCTCCGACAATACATTCAAGCTTAACATCCTGTAGGTCCAGCTTCTCAAATGTGAGGATGAATATCTTAGAGTCTTAGTGAATAAAACGAGCAATTTCAATTAGTCATAATGCACGTTTTCACTATTGAGACATTTATAGACAAAAACAATGAATCTAATAACTGGGTAAATAGACGAAGTAGAAAATGTTGTTTTAAAGGGTCCAAAATAAATAAAAATGTTATATAGTGGTTTCTTTTAACTACATTGCTGTTTGATTTGACTGACAGTTAATGAAGCTATATTTATGATCTGTTTTTTTAAGATTTAGAAACTAAACAGAGTATTATGAAAAATGTGCAAGCTACTGAAAAATAATCTTGCTCTGAATGTGTAAGTGGCCAACCGCTCATCAGATATGTGTTAAAGGCGACGTCTTCGTAGCTTGTGTCCTCTGAATCTCAAAATGAATTACTGTGACTGAGAGACAGAAAATAAATTAGGCCATTTTGTTTAGATGATGCACGTCTCCGTTTACCAAAAAATATCTTTATGTAATATCACTGAACAGCCCATCTGGTTCAATATCTCTGAGCCCAGACTGAGGATGACAAGGACCATCTAGTGGTTATGAGCAGACATACAGCTTTGGCAGCACTTGCATAACGACTTAACCTTGTTCAGCACGCTGCTTCTTTACTAATGGAGACAGAAGCATGTCATGCGCTATTTATCCCTCAGCTACACATTCAAACATTGCCTTAAATAGATTGTGCCAGACACTCTGTCTTGGAACCCAGTGTCTTATATAACACAAGGCTGGTTCAGACATGATTCACCAATTGAGGACCCTGGCAAAGATTAGATTGTTTTTGTCTTTGAAAAACGCTGGCAGACATCAACACGGCGGATTTCTGTCTGAGTGTGTTAAACACAGGCATGTCAGATTTCCATCTTTGTACGTGTCCAAACAAAAATACAATGTTAAAGTCTAATACAGATCAGCAGGATATCCTCACCTCTATATTTATTAAACAAAAACCCCATTGCATGCAGCTTTACAATTACAGTTCTTGCCACTATTAATATTGACAAATTTTCCTGATTTCCTTTTGTTCTAGTTTGTTCTAGTCTAAAATTTACTTGCAACAGATCAAATGCTATTGTTCATACGTTTGTTTCTTCCCTTGAAAGCAATAGTTTGACATCCGGGAACATAGGTTTATATGCTACTGACAAAACAATAAGATTGACTCCAATCTCATTACTGTCTGGTAAAAATAAAACTTCAAGCAGCAGCATAGCTTATTTTAGCTTAGTATAAAGACTGGAAGCCGGTATAAACAGCTAGCCTGGCTTTTTTCTGACAGTACATAAAATAAATCTCCTACCTCCTACCAGCATCTCTAAAGCTCACTATGAATTATTTATTTTTTTGTACAAATTAGACAAATTAGATAAAATATGTTAATCAGTGAGCTTTAGAGGTGCCAGTATGCAGATGTTGTTGTATTTGAACAGAGTTAGGCAAACTATTAATGCTAAGCTAAGCTAACCGGCTGCTGGCTGTAGCTTTGTGTTTTAGCGAGGTGAGAGTGGTATTGACCGTCTTATCCAGCACTCAGTTTTCCCAACAATTTTTCCTTTTCCTTGAAATACTTTATCACAGATTATTTTTCAATGAATTCATCTTCTCAGCCTCTCAATCATTGTAGCACCATTCCACCTGAATGCATGAATCGAATGTAACAAAAATAACTGCAGTATATCATATGATATCATATGATGTCAAGTGTGTTACAGGCGCTAAATGATTGATTCACATTCAGGGTGCAAGTGAAGTGTGCGTGTCAAATAAAAGACTGATCCAAATAGGTCAGTGCTGGTGTTCTCCTGTGACTTGCTCCATGTTGAAATAAAAGAAAAACCTGCCTTCCATCCGCCGCGGTAAAACGCCTTGTGATGGAGAGTCGGGCAGATGGGAAACAGAGATGCATCAAAAGGGAAAAAAAATAAAAAGAGAAGTGGGAGGCTGCGGCTGTGTAGATTATGCAGACAGTTGACTGTTTCACAACCCTCCCACGGAGAGTGTGCTGAACGGGAGCTTCGCTTTGATCACCTCTCTGGATTAACTGACAGAGTGTGTGAGTGTGTACGTTGTGTGTGCGTGTGTGTGTGTGTGTGTGCGTGGTGCATTTGTGTGAGTTGGTTTGGAGGTGAAGAGCAGTCTGTGCATTTGACTCAAGCTTACAGCAGTAATGAGGGGAGAATCTCTGTGTTAATCTAGTAAACAAGCTATATTTACCATTGTTTCCTTTGTGGATGTTTTTGGAGAAAATAAACAAAACAAAAATCTAAGAGAATATGAATAGCAATAACCTTAAAGCTGCACTGTCTCTATATCTGAATACTAGCAGGGAAGAATACTATAACTCCTAATTTAATTCAGTTTAATTCAGGGTCTACCGTCGTCAGCCGAGGCGTCGCTGCTGTAGCCGTTATAGTCAGCAGTCAGAGGGCTGTACTTCCGCCGGCTCTCCCAGCTGAAACCTCCTGCGTGTTTGGTACTAGCGGCTGCCTTGGCTCCTCCCCGGAGGCCTTGGGAGCGGCTGACCGCCTCCTGATACTGACCCATCAGTTCATCCTCGCTGTCCGATGACGAGCCCTGCAGGTCGGCGTCAGAGTAGGCCTTGTCTGTTTGGGACGAAGAGAGATGGCCATGTTACTGTGGCACAATCCGAAATCTCCACAATCATGGACTCACAGACCTTAAAAATGCATTCCTGTAAAGTCCCACGGTTCAAATCGTTGAGTGTTTGAGGGCTCCTTCGCAGACATTTTGAGCTCTTTTATGAACCCTTTCTGTAAGGCCTCATTCCTGCATACTTTGACTTAGGGAATTACCCAGAATTCATAGCAATGTGACGTTAAAACACAGGGTTACCAGTTGAAGCCGGAGATGTAAGAAGAAAAAAGGTAAACAAAGAGGACGGCACATGTGTGGTCAGACTGGCATTTTAAATTGTACACAGAAACATTAAGTATCGAAAATAATACATAAAAACAAATGAAATCAGAGGAATGCAAGCATAGACTATATTACACAGTTGGTTTATTCATCAATCATTTATTTTCATTTTGTTATTAAAGCTGACAAAAACGAGTGAATAGATTATTTGAAATCACCTCTCATTTTGTGAGTAGAGAGCCTGGAAAACGTTTAAATAAGGCAATAAAAAATGTTAAATAAATACCCACAATTGTACCCAACATGTTATGATGTTGTCAACTGATATGTTGCAGCAAAGCTCTGTCCCATTCGTATTTACACCATTTCAAGCCTTTAAAGTTCCTCACAGGGGGTGTCAGATATGCCGATGAGGGTTCAGGGTTTAAGGCTTTAGAGGGGAGGTTGGGCTTGGGCCTGTGGGACAGACTGAGATGTAAAAGATCAGGTAGACTGGCAGCCTCTACTGGCCTCAAAGCTGTACTTCACAGGAAGTCTGCTGATATGCTTTATAAAAAGGTAAAAACTTTAAAAACATTTCAAGCATAAATCAAGTGTCAGACTAAATCTCAAGAAAATAATTTCACCAGACTTTGTCTATGAAAGTGTCACTTAAACTAAACTTGACAGATGACAAATGCTTGAACAGAAAAGGAATGAGACACACCTTAATTTTAAGGTTGCGGGGTCCATTATCTGGTAATTATTTTTGTCTCTTATTTTACTCTATTTTGTTTGACTTTACTTTGCTTTTCTATTGTTCCTTCGTTGTTTTTAAATGTCATGACTCCTTAATTGATCTTATGTCTTTAAAATGCCACTGTGTTGAAGGTGCCAGACTTGAAACACTATGTTTAAATGTTTTATTAATCGCATTATATCAAACTAATTACAATAATTGTGGTCGTGGCATATACATTTGGGGGAAAATAATACATTTACATATTGTATTGAAGCATAAAAGTATGAAATACATTCATCCATTCACTGCACTGTAGTGTTTGGTTGAGGCAGCTGTTGCTGATTGGATCATTCATACGGAGCGCTTCGGATCATTCAGTCACACTTTGTTAAGGTGCTGCAGTTAAAGAGACATCTGCACACTCACCCTGCCGTGCTATTTTTTCTATTTTATTTCATTTTTCCTGCCGCAAATGATCTAAATTATCCTTCCAGTGTTTTGTACGTGTTGAATTCACTAAGATGACTACAAGGTGACGCGATTCATTTTGTTTTATGGCTCTGGGTTTCATCACACACGATTTCATCCATTCTTAAAAGATGATGATGTTTAGTTTTTTTATTCCTTGTCAAGTGACTCAGAGATGTGGAATATAAATGAGTCCTGGAAATGTACATGAAAAAAAAGGAGATTTAGAACACGTAGACAAGATTATTAGCTATAATCAATTTTGGATATTTAAACAGTTTTGTGGAATTGTAACAGTATGTACTGACTTTTCTACCACCTAAATCCTTTATTAAAACATGTTGTCAGAATGGCTTTGGTATTTTCTATGAGCACATTGAATTCTACATTCTGAGTCACAGATATTTGCACACAACAACCAGAAAAATAAAAAAAGGGATTCATTATCACTGACGTTGCCATGGAGCTCTGTTTATAATTAGGCACATTATGCAACAAAGTGCTTTGTTATGCAACGGAAGTATATTTATAGAAATATAAGTAATACATTAATATGTTGTTAATAAGTTCTGAAATTAAAGTTTGTTAGATACTGTAGACCACTGGAACAATGATATATCTGTGAAACTTCAATATTCAGTGTCTCTGTGGTGATTTTTGAGGCTATAGTTACATAATGATGTGGATTGATTTGGACTACTACTGATATTCTTCTAATGTTTGGGCCACATGTGGGGAAATTATGAACAAAACAAAGGAAAAAAATGAAGAAATCTGAAAAGCAGGTGAAGAACAACTAATATATTTGTGTATGTCAATAAAACAGTCACTACAACATTCTTTCTTTTTCTATCCACCAACCACTGAAACACCAGTTGTAGCTTCACGTTTGTTCCAGCAAGGGGCAGCAAAGCTTTAAAATGACTTTGCATTTCCGGCGCAGACTGAACAATCTCTCAGTGTTCAAACTAACTGTATTTCCAAAATGCATTTAATTTCAAGAGCATAAAGTAAAAACTAAAATGAAAAAATTATGTATCTATCTAAGACAGCAGTAAAATATTATTTCACTAGATTGCATGCTTGACTCATTTAACACAATCAATGAAAAATAAACACAATTGTCCCATGCTTTTGTTATACCGGACATTACAATGCAAAAAGATAAACAGGAAAAGACTACAAGAACAATCGCCTCACCACTTCAACCTGTTTCCTTTGTTTTTAACTGAATGTTTACCAGGCGGTAGAGCCAACTCCCTGTGCGGGACCCCCTGGGGCCACCAACCTTTTAAACTTCTGAAGCCCTGTGGATGGATGACAAGTAAACAGGCCTACATCTGTCAGCAACAGTAATCCCTTCATGGGTTGAGAAAGGCCAGTGCCATTGGAAAATGTCCCCATGCAGAGGTCAGGCCTCATGGTGCAGTCGGTGGCATGGGCCCATCGTTTTATGGGGAAGCTGGATAACACAAATTACAAAACTCTATGTTTTCTAGGACCTGGGGGAGGCCAGGATTAGATATCTGAACAATCTTCTGGTACTGTTAAGAATTTGTGCCCTAAACTGCTAGTGTAAAATATATATTAAATATATTTATCCTTTAAATCTATTTGGTATGCTTTTGTTGCACTTAAGTGCATCTACTTTTGGTTAATTGTGGAAAAAGTAGGATATCAGTCCTGTCCTCAGCTGTCAGAACATATCTGAATAGAGATCTCTAAATTGTGTTGCTCAACAGTCAGGCTAGGACTATTGGTTATAGCCAATAAAAATGCCATTTGCCTAGGGGCAATGTGTTATATTAACACTTCCAAGATGTATGTGACATGTTGAAATATTTGTGAAATGTGCCTTGAAACTGCACAAAATCGCAGGTATGTAAAAGCGGGCTCACCTTGAATCTCATTCTTTTTCCTGAAGTCATCAAGGCACTGAAGGCTCCCTGGGTTCTCCAGAGACAACTTGTTGTTGAGGTACCAGAACAGGAAGGTCATGAGGATGATGAAGAGTCCGATGGCCGTCAGAAACCCCAGCACCTCTGGAGAGACTGAGACACAGAGAATCTAATTAAAGTTGCTCAAATTAAAATATATGCACACTATAGCCAAAAAACGTTGGTTTAATTTGGGCAAAGGGATTGGATCATGGCTAAATGTATTTCCCAAAATGTTGCACTATTCTTTTAATTTGTAGGAGAAATGTTAGCAAAGTAAGCTAACATGAAAATGACAGCAGGCAGCAAGAATTCTGGTGCTGGAAATGCATACATTGTGGTAACCAAGACAACTTATTTTGGCCATAAACCATCGTATTTCCTCCAAAGACGGCTGGACATACGTAGAGCGTAGAGGACGGTAGAACCAGTCTTATTAGTTAAGATAATTAGTTTTGAATATTATAATTATCTTGGTATGTTCGTGTTCAAAAGCAGCATGATGCACTGTTGTTATTTAACACTCGAGTGCACCTTAAAAAAACATGTAAGCCACTTTCCACAAACATCAGTGAGAGAGACAGAAGCAGGTAGATTGAAAGAAGCCAGGAGAGACAGAAAACAAGTAGAAGTGAGCGAGAGCGGGGTTGTGTCACTGTAGAGAAACAACCGGTTTGTTGCCATAGCAACAGCTTCAGGTGCAGCTTCACTCCATACTCCAGACACACAGTCAGATCTCATTAAACGCAACGCTGACTGCCTCACATCAGAGGAAACGGTTTGATTTGGAAACAAACACAATCTGATATGGAGACGGGATTCATATAAGAAGAATGAACATTGTTGATGACGACAATCTGAGAGAGTTCTTTTTACAGACGACAGATATCTGTATGACCTTCCACCTCATATTTGACCTTCCAACACCCTTGGGTGTGGTTACAGGGGAGACTTCCCGTCTTAGCTACCAGAACGTACTTTTTCCTGTCCTCTCTGATTGCATATCAACCCTAGCAATCAAATGAGCTT
Source organism: Anoplopoma fimbria (assembly GCF_027596085.1). Taxonomy (NCBI): domain Eukaryota; kingdom Metazoa; phylum Chordata; class Actinopteri; order Perciformes; family Anoplopomatidae; genus Anoplopoma; species Anoplopoma fimbria. The sequence continues at coordinate 16,393,476 of NC_072463.1, forward strand.
TATATCTTCGTCCTCAAATGCTGCCCACAATTTAATGTCCCCCTTTCAAACTTAAATTACTGCCAAAGTAATGAAGCGGAACATTTTTTCAATTCATAGCACTCGACAAAAGTTCAGGAGCAGTTGACCTTCAATTCCAGAGATTGACAGTCACCTCCTGCAGGGAGGTGAGGTAATTAATTTGACATTTTACACTGGCAAAATAATGTGTGGTAATCTGGGACACACAGAGGGGGTCACAGAGGGTAACTGACTGTTCACAAGCTGTCGCACATTAAAAGCCAAAAGTGCTCCATAATACTAAAATGATATCCCCCAGCTATGAATATTGTAGAGAATATATATAACAGATCCAGGAGGAAACTGACAGAAGGGCGGGGAAAAGTCTTACTTACGAATCTATCTTCTACTTCAGCACCACAGACAGTGCCGTGGATTTATCGATACACAAGCACAGTCAGGCTGGTGATGTTTCAGAGCCGTGGACTCTAACTTGTTCCAACCTCAGTCAAATAAATTAGCAATGAGTCAGGCAGACTGGACTAACATATTCTGCCCCTGCACTCTCTCTGCTTCGAGGAGGTGGAGAGAGGGGGGTTCCAGGTTAATACCCAGTTAGGGTAAAACAAATGGACCCCTATTTATGCCATTTCTGTTGAGCGTGACTCATTGCAAAGACTTTTCCAAGAATGATTGTGTCTTTGCAAATTATTCAAGAATGGAATAAAAGTGCCAAATTGTGTGTGTGGTAAGTAAGGAAACGGTGAATTATGGGATTAAACAGCAAGTCAGTGTTCTAGAGGAGATTTGTATTCACAGTCTATCATGCAGGCTGCACCTAGGGATTTATGTATGAACACTGTGCACTATCCAACACTGCATTCAAACTTTATCACACAAAGTTTGGGATAGAAAAAGCAAAGTTGGGCATTGCTCTTTATTCTCTGCAGGACATGATGAAGATGAGAGGGATTTGGGTTGTGGAATGCAGTGGAAAGGGAAAAGGATGCGTCCACTCCAGACCAACTTACACTTGACAAAACCTACAATGAATGGTTGAAAATGATCAAAGTTTTACTATTTAGGATTTAAAATAGTCAAGTCAAGCGTGGTTATGTAGCTCCATCATGTACACATAATGCTATAAAGTTGGGTGACTTATAAAACAAAGCTAAAAAATAAAAGAAATAAGAGGCCGATATAAACTGATTTTTAGCTCCAAAAACACTGGATTCTACAACTCCCATAATGCCACCAATGGCATGATTTAGTTTGACTCTCCCTACCTGACATATGTCCACATCTTTTAAACTACAGGTTTGTGATGCATGTTGGTTTTATATAAATGTTTAGTTTATGAGCATAAGGTGATTTGACATTAATGATATCATCAGGGTTATTTTATCAGACTTTAGAAAGCTCCCTCGAGAGCCACAAAAGACACAATACGATCCTAATGATGAGTTAACTAAAGCATCATGGGAGGACTGATATAGTTTGAACCCCTGACTGGTAATAATTAACAGAATCAAGTGTTAAAAAGTACCAGTCAAAAGTTTGGACACACCTTCTCATTCAATGGTTTTTCCTTATTTTTTTACTTTTATTTTTTCTACATTGTAGATTAATATTGAAGACATCCAAACTATGAAGGAACACATATGGAATTATGTGGTAAACAAACAAATGCTCAAAAAACCAGAATATGTTTTATATTTTAGATTCTACAAGGTAGTTGAATGAGAAGGTGTGTCCAAACTTTTGACTGGTACTGTATATTTATATATATATATGCCCACAGAACATATAGTTCTAGATGCTTTACATAAGCAACAATCAGCATTGCAAGAGTCTTTAAATTTACACTAAACTACTGAAGAGTCATATCAGGAAGAAGAAGTGATAAAGGAGATACTATTATAGCAAAGGAGAAAAAAGGAACAACAGTTTTTTTTTCTGTGCAATTAGGAAGAATAAATTGTTCACTCCTAAAATTACTGCTGAGTTCATTGACAATGATGTATTGAGCTCTTCGCAACACGGAAATCACTGTACGCAAAGTCCATTTAGTTATATTAAACCCAACGACTGCCTTGGTACAGATGGAGGATAATGAGCTCATTTGGCAAGAAAGTGTACTTAGATGACATCTTATTTTCCGATCAGTGATGATAATTATGTTTGCTGTTATTTATGAGACCCACATAATGCCTGCAACAATTAACTGGACTCAGCCAACCGTGTCGCTGTGATCAACCTCACTGCCTGCACTCCTGTATTTGTTTCAGTCTGTAGTGTAGTAAAGGCTGGTTTCTATTATTTTATCCACATACATGATTAGTTATTCTTATCTTTTTTTCTCCATTATGAAAACAAGGAGCTGCAAACTGTTCTTTTTGTTAAATATTTACAGCCACACTCAATCTTTCCGCCTAAATAACCAGAAAAGAAAGCTACATAACCTGCTGAGCTCTTTATTTCCAGCTCCTGTTTGACTTTTTAGCTGTGTTCTGTGTTTGAAAAAAAAAATGAAAAAATAATAGATTGAGTAATTGTTTGTAAAATGTGCCTGGGCTGTAATGAGCCCTGATTATTGTTGGTAGCCCACAGTGTTTGGTCACATGGCGAGGTGGGAACAGGAGGCGTTATCCCACGGGAATGCCTGTCTGCTCACGCTGTACCAGCTTCTCACTGTTGACTGAATTATTCACAGCACAGATGGAGCCGGATTCTGCTCTCTATAATTCCCCAACTGGCTCAAACAGGGAAAAGAATATTAAATCACAGAAATCTACAGACAGTGTCTCTCTTTACTTTTGGCTTCCTGACTTAAGACCACAATATTCTTTTTCTTGTTTTACTCTGTGTTTGTATTCAACATTGGTCATGATACAAGCACTACAATAAAAGTGACGTAACACAGTGTGAATGTTATTTCTCATTTTCCTTATTCATTTTTACTAAACAGAAACTCACTGCTTAATTGAAATTCAACAAGTAATTTAGAGCGTTTGAATTTTCACCCTACATCGGAACAAGTTGCTTGTCATTTAGTATTCAAACCTGCATTCACTAACTGGATCTAACTAGAAGTGTTAAGTCAAACATTATATGATTTAATAAATTAGTCAAGGTAAGATGTGTTTACTATAAGCTAATAATAAGAAAGAAAATGAATTTGGAAATAAATTTGTGAGTAAAGCAACAACAAAAAAAAGACAGTTTCAGCATTTACAACATATTTAACCAAATCTACTGTATTCAATTAAAAATACTGAGATAGCCGTTACACAATGTGTGGGTGACTGACTTTGTTACACAAGAAGCTCAGAGATCAATAATGTGTGAGAGCAACCTTGTCATGGTTACAAATAGTACCACGCACCTTTGTAAGAGTCTTTAGTTAAAGACACATTAAATTGTGTCTTTAACAGAACCGTGAGAACATGAGAATAAAAAATGCATCAATACAGTAAAATGATTCACGATTCACACTGCCCCCTCATCATGATGATCACAGTTAACTGAGGAAAGGCATTATGGGTGGATCAGCTCCTAATAATATGTTGAATACTTTTAAATATATGAAAACTATGTTATGATAACCTGCAGGGTTTATGATGCATTGTATTACAGTTTAATCCAGACTGTGTTCAGATGAAAGTTCAGTTTTGGTTCAGGCAATTTAAGTTGATAATAACCTGTTGCAACAACTGATTTGCATGAGACGCTGACCCTGAAGGTGGAGACCAGATATTAAGGATTAACTGGTAGGTTAGAATGTAGATGAGGGAGGCGGTGTCAATTTAACTCTATCTCCCCCAGTAGATGATATGACAAATTGAAAATCAAGAATAACTTTAATAGTATTTTGTCACCCGGCTGAATGACATGAGGAAGAAGTGAAATGCATTTATAGGGCAATTTGTAAGACTGCCCAATCAACGTCCAAGGACACAATGACCCTTCCTTGTGTTAAGCACATGGAAGGCATGTAGGTCATAGAAAGGTTTCTGCACTGTGCACCATGAAAATTACATCTTGACTAGGGATGCACCGATCTGACTTTTTCAGTCAATTCCTGAACTTTGGGTATCGTCCGATACAGAGTACTGATCCGATACAAGGGTTTGATCAATAAACTGTATGCCTCCTCTTGTGAAAGTGACAGGGATTCACTATTTTATGAGAAGGCATAGTCAAGCTTGACTTAAAAATTGCGTTTAAGAACAAATTAATAAAAAATGAAAATAAATGTACCGAATTAATACTTATTATTAAAATAACAATTTGTACACCAGCAACTTAGTAAAAAATCTTCTAAATTAACAGGAATTGCAATTACATTTGCATAAAATTCTATTCAATACCACAACAAATTCCAGTAAAATGTATACAGTAGAACTGAGTGAAATATATGGGCTCTATTGTCACAGATACCCAATCCCCGATGCCCCGATATTGATATTGGTGCATCCCTAATTTTGAACCGACCAAACAGAGGGAGCAGGGGGTCTCATCCCTAGAACTAGGTAACCTTGATTTGATCTGACAGTTGTCACGTTGGTCTAAAATAAAACTACAGTGGCTACAAATAATGTATATCTTTAGTTAGAGCCAATAAAAAGCATGTTTATAATATTATAATCATAATCAGGACAATCAAAGACAACCAACAAAAAAATGAGAGCAGGTGTCCCTTTCAACTATCATGCTTTGACACAGAGATAACTGATACACTGGAAGAACTACATTCCCCACAATCCCTGGGAGCACTGAGGTAAACTCCCAGGAGCAAGAGGACGTTGCTGGGGAAAAGGACATCTGGGTTACTTAACTGACCTTGTTGCCATGGCGACCTGACTCAGGTACGTGGCTAAAAGAAAAAGATGGATGGCTGGTTCATGATGCTGTGCTGATGCTGGGTTCTTAAAAATGTCAGTAATGTTTCGGTGTGTAGGTGTCGGGAGGTTTTTGATAGTATTTGCTCATAAATATTGTACATGCGGTAAAACCAACCGCACATCATTTGAAAACTAATGTATATGTGCTTTAGTCTGAAGTTCTGGGAGTCGCTTTATTGTATTTGCTGGGTTCTGTCCGCATGGAAACAGTTGCCATGTTGAATGTCAAAAAGCACAAAACCATCTCAAAACCACAAAAACACCCACACACTCTGCAGGCAGCCCATAAGCACTCTCACCAGCACTCCCATACACACTCCCACACATGTTCATACAATGCCTTGAAGCACAGTACCTAGCCACAAACCTGTCCACACACAGACCTCTAGAATCACAAAACCAACGATATAACCCAAATTATTTAACATGCACACACTCACATAACCAGCCAGACCATTCAGGTGGCTCATACACGTTGATAAGCACCCTCTGAAACTACTTGTGCATTTATTTGTTTTTTTCTCCATCCAGAATATGAACACTGCCATGGCAAAGAGAGGCACTTAGTGCTCTGACTCAACATGCAAGATTATGATTATTCTAACCAGCCTGATTTGCTAAAAGCTTGTTATTACAGAACTTTATAGATACGACGCCATCATGACCTTCAATACATCCAGTTACATAAAAAGAAAAAAAATCACATCTACGCACTTTTTTGTCATGACAGTACAGTAAATGTTGCAAACTATAAGTTTAGAATTACCAATGTAGTGAAGTATGGTTGATCCATTTAGATCTTCTTTACAAAACGAATAAATATAAATCCACAATAATATAATATGGTGACATTTCAGATTACAACCTGCAGATTTCAGTGTAATTATGGGTATATACAGGGTATAAAACATAATAAATGACAGTGTTAGTACCTACTGAACAATAACTGTACCATGTAATTGTTACTAGGTAACAAGACAGGGAAGAAGGATAAAACAGGCTTATACTGCAAACAAATTAGTTACTGCAGTATTATTTCAATAATAAAATATGATGGTTAAATGGTTAAAGTACTTATTTATTATCAATAGTGAGTAAATCATTTTCGCTGGGGCAAAAAATATTATATATATATATACACACCTGTGAAGAGGTTGTACTGGAAGATCTGAGGATGTTTGAAAACCTGTTTATAGCTTTCTGGTTTCTACACTACAAAATTCAATATCTTTCTTTTTGTTTTCATTACTTTGTTTTAGTACAAGTGCCATGTGAAGTATGTCCCCTTTTCACGACTTTGCTATTGTTAAAGACCATATAGGAAAAACCTGTTATTCTACTCTCTGCACCCTGTAATTATTCAATACGTACTAGGTGATTAAAAGATTACGCATGATGTAATTTATTTCTATGTCCATGCGTAATACACATTTGTAATTCCCTTATTTCCTGTACTTTTTCCCCCAAATAGACAACAGTGTTTCAATGGTTCTCCCATATGTATGAAATATTACACTGTAATTTGATGGCTGTAATTTTAAGTATGACCATATTCACCATGTGCTCTAGTCTGACTAGAACTTTAAGGTTTAAAGATTATTCATTTAGGAAAAAAAATTTCAGTTGACAGTTCTCGAAAAAAATAAAAATTGTACACAAGCAGTGAGCACACACAACACAAAACAAGACTCAAACAAAACGACACAGTCACACAAACAGTGAAGGCGTCACAGCCGGGACACAGTGGAACAAGAGAACAAGGACGAGTGTCAGTGGTGACAGCTTTACAGTAGTAAACGCTGATGAGGAATATGGGGGGGGGTCAAAGGTCAACCTCCCAGAGCTCTGATCTGCCCTACCTTTTCTGACGCAGATCAGCTCATGCACTCCACAGTTACGCTCGCCACCTGGAAAGACAATGCAGTTTCAATGAGCCACACTGTGACGACGGAGACGGGAGACAGAACAAAAAACATCATGGCAGCACATTCACATATGCTGGAACATTTAGACAAATACCTTGAAAAAATGACATGAACAACACAGATATAAGACACCGACAGACACTGGATGGTGACAGTCTGATGGTGTGGGTGGTGTTCAAGCTGCTTGACTTCAAATTTTACTGGTAAGACTAAGAACAATAAAGACAAGTCAAACAGCCTGTACATGATGGCTAAAATATATCTTTGTATGGCACTGGCATGGAGTTTAATTGTATTTTCTAATAATAACTGGAAAGCTCTAAATGCCTACATACGGTCCCCAAATGTTTGAACAGAAGCTGATGACAGCAGACTGACAGCTCCAGCTTGATTTGTGCTCTTCTGTGGACAGAGGAGCTTTACATGATTGAAGGCTGGTTTTTGTTTTTATCGTAAGGGCGACATGAAAGTTTACACAAATCCATCCAATAGTTGTTAGATATTTCATCCAACACCACAAATGTAAATCTCTTGGTGGCGCTAGAAAAAAAGTAATGGGATCACAAAATGTCATTAGGATTCATCTTCTGGGGACCATAAATCCATTCCATGGCAATGCATTTAATAGTTGTCAAGAAGTAAGTCAGTGCCCAACAGCCAGACCAACATCATTCACAAAGCCACTAAATGAATTTGAAAAAAAAAAAGTAAATTACAGTGTTTTGTAAAAGAAAGACGATGGCTTCCAGACAGTAACTGTAGTTCAGAACTATTACTCACTCTTGTGAGGGCCTCCCAGTCTCTGAGCTCTGCCTCTGGGATCATTCTACAGGTTGAGGTTTCAAATAGCTCGGGCTGCCCTCAACTGTGACACTTGTTAGATTTGTACAGCTCTGTACCAAAGCTACAGAAACGGTAGTGTAATGGTCGCGCCACATGGTCTTTGCTTCATTTCATTTTTTATACCAAGCTAAATAATGACGTATCAAAGAAAGATGTAGAGCTTTAGTAAATGCTTCTTTTTTTTTCATCTTAATTGGCAGCAGAGAACCACAAATGTAGAAATACAAGAAACAGTATAAACATCTGATATAAAAATAAATTTCATATAGTGTATGGAGTGGTGGTGCAGTGTATCACAAAACAAACTATTTCAGATCGCATCGTGGTGTCAAGTCATGGATCAGATCAGCAGAAAAAATAGAGAGCCAATATTACTTTTAGAAATGCCGACGTCACGTTTCTTTGTCACTGATTGTCACGAATGTCGTTAGTAGATGAGCCATATCGACCGATACAGATTGTTTTTGTTGTTTAGGTGTTTTGTTTTGGCTTTGTTGTTGTTTATTTTCAGGAAATCGCATTAATGTCGATCTCTCGGGTCAATTGCATTTTTTTACTGAATGTTGGCCATCAACGAGCGGCAGCATAACATTACTGGGTGGGAGTGTACCTGAAGTCAACCCAGGGGCTTCCCTTTTTTCTACAGTTGTCTAGTTTGACTCCAAGAGCACCTGGAGTTTACCTACTTCACAACCGAAAGCACCCAATTTCCTCTTTTTTACTGTCTGAAAATCTTTCCTGCACAACTTGGAGCTGAAAGCAGAGTTGTTGCTGTTATCCAGCAGATCGATACACCAGCTGTGTGTGGGAGGAAGCTCCCTGTGCTCTTTCACTCCTCTTTCACTCACCACACACCATACTTGTCAAAAATAACATTTTCTTGCAATGTGCTCTTGAAAACGTTACACAGTGCTGGTTGCTCATATCACACCGCAAGCAATCTCTCTCCCATCTTTTAAATAAAGATGGAAGTTCCTTTAACCAGCACTATAGTTCCCTACGTAGCATTCACAAGATCTACTACAGAATGTCATACTTTATTTATTTTCAGGACAAAACATGAAGCACTTTCATCCCCTAATGTCTCATCTTAAATATCTACATGAGTATATTTAAACATACTCTGATGCAAATGAGACTGTCAAGTAAATGCATTAATGGTAAAATATCTGCATTAACAAACTTATCATTAACAGAAAGGGAAATGAATATGAAAAGAATGACAAATTATACTCATTAATACATAATGTATTCAGCAAGTTCTTGCAAAATCCAATCAATTCGCTCTTTGACTCCTTCCAAACACAGTAGTTTGGAGTCAGTGAATGGTTTTAATGTTCACTTTAAATCTGAGCACACAACCAATTTCACACATCAATATCTGTTTATATATGAAAAGAAAAGTTGTATGAAGCCTTTTGTAGCTCCAGAGAGAGCTGTGTGAAGCTGGTGTTAATAAGAATAATAAAGTTGTTGCCATCTTGGTGCAGACTACAGAGCCTCTGTGTTATTATTTTATTACACTCATAAGGAACAGGTGCAACGTCGCCCTCTGCAACACCAGCTAAAACCAAAGCTGTCTGTATGTAGTCCGACTGTTGAGCTTAGTTTGCCACGTATTTTTTAAAATTTTTGTAAGCTTAGTTCCGGAGGAATGACTGATACTTACTGATATCTGTGTTCTTCATTCTATATAAACTTCAGTCAGTAATGTATTTAGATTTTGTTCGAGTGAAATTTTAATCAATTTATAAAGTAACTTCACTGTTGTAAACATTACTGTTGCTGCTCTAGAAATGTTATTAATATTACTAATTCAAAGACAACCATGCTGACATAGGAGATGCATGGCTTCAATATTTGATCATTTTTTGCAAGTCAAATCTTCATCTCAATATTGAACAGTGTTATCGCAGATATTCCACGTATCGTGCAGGCCTAGGAAGCGCCAGGTTTTGACCAATGAAAATAAATGCATAAAAGACGATATCTCTGGTTCTACTGCATCAGTTTTGATCTTTTTTTTTTTTTAATAGCAATGCTTAATCGATGGTGTACATGAATATGCAGAAGAAACAACTCTAGCAGGCAGAGAGAGACAAACAGCGTGTAGAGAAGGCATATTTTATACATATATCTTACTCTGTAAATGAAAGGATTATTTCAACCAGACCAGAGTTGGTGATATTTGGAAAAGTGGAAAGTGCTAACAAAGATGTTTTTTTAGTTCATTTAGTTTTAAAGTTTTAAACTACGAACAAATAAAATTATTGAAACATTAGGCTATTTAAAAGTGTCTGAATCTGCTCTTTTGATTTCAAAAATATTAGCAAAAAATGTACAGGGCTAAGGCTGCATTATATAATATTCCAAATTGATGTGAAGTTGCATAGTTTTAAGACAAAAAAAGTTCAAATGTTCTCTTGGAACTACCCCCAAACGGTTGGTCAATCAATTGATTAGAAAGTACATTAAATGGCAACAGTTTTGATATAGTTTTGAATTCATGGTTTCAACTTGATGTCAAACAAATATCCTCATGACAAATATGCTGGACATAACTAACCTAAATAAAGTCCAAAAGGCCAAACAAGACCAGACATAAATCCCCCTACAGAAAGAGGAATTTGAAACCAAGCACCAACACAAACGTTGTCTCAGAAACATCCTCAGAGTTAACCCAAAGTTACATTTACACAAAAAAAACATGGCAGAACAATCTAAAATCCCATTATGCAGAATAAGCCGAGAGAGATGAATATTTTCAGACAGACTGATGATCAAACATACATCTGGGGGTATGTTTCAGCTGCTGCAACTGTGAGGAAATAATCCTTCACACTGGGTGTAATGCAGTATTTGTGAAAGAGCTGTCACTCAGACTGGCATGTGCTTGATTATCTGCTTCCCCATGATTTCAACTCTTGTCTTTTGCACTTGTGACAATACAGTGCCCCATTACTTAAACACAACAACTACTAGGTGAGATATTTTGAAGAATGTGTTTAGGTAGGCTTCACTTTGTCTACCTTTGACCCTTATGAGAGCACACCGAGCAGAGAGCAGTATCTCTTTAAACCTTATCAATGCATCAATGAGGTTCACGTGATCTCTTCTTGTGTCTGATAGAAATCAATTTTAAGTAACCAGTTGTGATCAATGTGTGCTGCTACTGAGTTCTTCTCGCCCTTTGCTTCACCAGAGAGCATGTCTCACTTCTTCGAGCTAAATCAAGGTGAAGTCTGTGGCTTCACAGTCTTCCCTCATGCAGACAGCTGGGGCCGGGCTGGCACGTTTTTTTTTAGGCTTTGTCCCAGTTTCTTTAAGGAATCTCCTCTACCTGCCCCCTCTAATCAGGCTGCTGAGGCCAACGCGTCTGGGTTGAGGAGAGAGGGATGGGCCGAGTCTGTGACACAGTGAGTTGGGCTGAAGAAATTGACCTGACAGATATTTGGGTGTTTGAGGTCAGTGGAGAGTACATGCTGTGAGAGAAAAGGACAACGGAAACAAACTTTTGGTTTGGCCCCATTAAGTTTCAAGGCTATTATTCACTTTCTTTGCAATTTCTGAGGAAAATGTCCGGCACTTTAGCGGCTTTCTGCTATACTCTGTTAACCCAGCTAGTTGTTAACTTTGCCAGTATGCAGTTTGGTGCTGGGCAGGTAGCGTTAGGTGAGTATAGGTGACTATCTGCAACTTAAATTTAGTCACCGAGAGGCTGAGTAGGGGAGACTAACCTGCGAACGCGCTGGCGACCAATGAATCAAAGATCCTTTGTTTTATTTGCAGGAAACAAACAAACGATTGTGTTGGATAACAGGCATTCCAAAACTTTCTAATGATTTTCGTAACAGTGTACAAAGGCAATCAACAGGGTATACAGCGTCCAATAGCGATAATAGCATTCCTAACAGCAATAAAAAGCATAAATAACTCAACCAAATATAAGACTCACTCTCTCAACCCCTCTTTCAATTCAAAAAACTAAAATACTGAACAGCATATATCTCGATTGCTAACCCCAACACCACGTTACTGAACTACGGTAAGTGACCAAAAAGGTGTACAAAATGGCACAGGCTATACCTGACTCCCACAATGAGCTTAGCTGTTTTGCTAATGAGAGCTGAGTGCTAATGTTAATGAAAGCTGAGTGAATCAAAACAGTAAAGTTGAGGGCTGTAAACCGAAAACAATGAACTGAAAGATGCTAAAACGCTTCGTACACCTGAAGTGGACAACAGAGTTGGTTGATCCTTCTCTGTGGGTTCGTCACCAGAGTGACCACTTTACTGACCTTCAATTTGTCATTTTATCCAATTTTAATATAAAAATGTTAATCAGTGCAGCTTTAAGATTAAAAACTAAAAGTAGGCTTGCAGGAAGTCTTTAAAATAGACTGGACATAGGGAAGTAAGTCATCTTAATGTGCACTTTCTCAGCTTGCGTTGCTTGGTGTCACTTAATTTCCTCTCAATAATAGCAAGAATTGAATCATGAGCCAAATTTCTTGTCAACGGCTATTAACATAAAAAAATCACTCAGTCTCTTCATTGAAACTGGCAGAGGGAAGGTTTTTGATACATTAGGTTGTATTAGGTAAACTTGTTTGTGTTGTCATGACGGGTGCCGGGGAGAGGCTTCAGGAAGAGCTCCAGCTAAGCCAATTAGTAAATGGAGGATACAGTAAGTCAAAGATTAGCCAGCTTATCCGACGCTTCAGCTGTAAGTTCACAAAGCAGCGACCTACACACTAGTGTGTGTCCGACACACTACAGCAGTAACACATACACTGTTGCACAGACTTTTTCTTGTGAAGACCTGTCACAGCATACTATTACCAGCTCTATATTACCAGCACTGCCCTTCGCTTTGGGCAATGGAAACACACTTTCAAAGTAGTGCAGTTGATGCCTTATTTTTAGAACGGACAAAGACATATATACCCAATTTAGATCCAGAATATTCATAACAAAAACACTGTGAAGTAGTAATAATAGCTTGAGCCTCAAACAAGCAAGCAGACAACGATACAGAAGTACAAAATATAAAAATAAAACCTGAGAAATATGCATATGAAGTTTTTTCTTCCGGCAAATCTGTTATTCCCAAATCCACCTCAAACCTCAGTATCAAATGCTTTTTGCAGCCTTTCTCTGTACATTTCTATTGGGACAAATTCATCAGTGTTTGAAAACAAGCGTTGGATTAACACTCAGTCCCGCTCTAAGAAGGATGAAATGATCTGAGCTCAGAATGTCCCTCTGTTTCTTGCGATACAACTCCCAGCTTCCCTCGCCATGTGTCAACTGGAGAGCCTATCAATAAGTCATCTGCATAAAAACCCTTCCAGCTACAAATCCCTCCCTTTGTCTCCCAGCCAGACAACAAGCCCTGAGACGACAGAAACATCAAATATTAGGCTTCAGACTCGTTTCTAGAGATCATTTTCCAGGACATGTTGCAGTGATGATCTAGCTAGTATTCCACAGGCAATGTCCATCATTTTCAGGGCCTCAATACGTTAAATAAATAAATCATTACTTCATTAATCATAAAACTTTAAGCTGCATTTTTCTTTTTTTGTTACTTTGACCAACTCAACAACAAGTTGAAATAGTGGCATATTATTGCCTTAGTTGAAATAGCCAACATGTTGACAGACAGCTGCCTCTTTACACATTGAGCAGACACAAAGCAACATTAGCATTTATTAAGAGCTGTGCTTATTATTTACTCTACTTTTAGCTCTGTCTTAGTCTGACTCCCGTTGGAGTCTGTCTCGCTGCTAATGACTTCACTGCGTTCACAATCTAGTCGCTAACTTTGTCTGTCTGTCTGCCTTTTAGTGCTAACAGGTAGTGTACAGTCATCGAAAACTGCTGCTTTGGGCTGAAGGGGAAAAAATGACCTTTTACATTATGCATAGTTATTTCATCCATTTTTAATATAAAGATATTGATGAATGTAGCTTTAATCACATCATAAATAATCAAGACTGTCAATGTAAAGACTGGCAGCCTCCTCACGGCCCTTTTAGCGTGTGCAACACTGAAATGTGCAGCTCAGATTTATGGCCCACATCAGGAACAGTTTTGAAAGTAATGCATTGCTCTATTCCAGTTGCAATGTTTCATTGCACACATTAGCTCAAATGGTCCGAAGACATATTGGCTATTATCGCCACATATCCTGTTTCTCGCTCTCCAAAACAAGCAGACATGCCAGGGAGGAGGGGAGGGGAGAGGAACTGAAAAAATAGTCTTTGACAGGAAGCAACACGGTTAATGGATTGGGAAAAAACAGTGTACTCATATTTGATCTACCATATATTTCTTATTGGATTTTAGCTCAACTGGTTGACAAAGGCACCAGAGGACCAACGACACGACACAGGCTCTTCAGTGAGATTTGAAGGATCTTATCAAAATGTCAGCATGAAGAGCTCCTCTGTTGCTGTCATTTCAACACATCATATTTCCACAGCTAAACACCTCCTGCTCCGCCTGCTCTGTACTTGGCTCCAGTTCAGGGTTTGACAAGGCTCTACACACACCACACACATTGAGAATACCAAGTCCTGCCGGCGAGAAAACCGGGCTCAACCAGGATATGTGAAAGCCATTTGGGCCTGCGATCGATCCGTCTACAGCTTGTCACAGGAGTTGATGCATGGAGCTCAGTCACTGGGCCGAGCAGTGGAGCAACACACAATATATACCAGTCCTCCAGAGATAGCATTTACACAAGAAAATACTCTGATAACAGCTTCTCTAAAAGTTGGTGAATTTCTGATTAACATTTTTCCCTATTTTGATTTCTATTGCATTCACTTATTTAACAGAGAGCTACCGTGACATGTACCCAATCTTGGTTAAGATGCTCAGTGATCTTTTCACAGAGTGAATGCTGTGAATATCCAATTAATTAGCCTAAGGAGCTCTGATATTTTGGGAATTATAGGCATCACGCTTTGATGATGGTAGTTTTAAGATGATGATTCAGAAACAAAGCACAACCTGTATGAGCAAAATAAACAGACTTGATCGCACGCCTGGATGTCAATTAATATAACAACAAAATCTTTAAAAAATCCCCCAAAAAATCTGAGTAACACTCAAGTCTGTTTCCTAAAACTACTGTAAGAGGAAATGTTGTACCATTTAATAGAAATAATTTAAATCTAATGCAATGCTTGAAATGCCACTGGGCTTTTAATTTACATCTTAATTGATAATGGAAATAATTGTTAGTTGCAGCTGTATTGTGCTGTTGTATGTATATGTTGTTTAAAAAATTAATTTGTTTCCATTTAGTGACCGTGTCGGCACAGAAAACCTTATGGAGTTGCACTTACACGCATGTAAACTTTAAATGAGACAACAGGTTGAACCACTTCTTCCCCCTTCCTACCCCATTACTTCTGACGATCTTGCTCGGACCACAACCATCTTCAAACTCAACATTCATTTTGATGTTAACTACACACATTTCGAGTTCCATGACCACCTCTTGCCCAGTTGTGATACTATTGTGGTGAAGAAAACTGGTCTATAGACAGATTTACAAACATCTGGCAAAGTACTCAAAAGTGCTGCCACGACAGTAGGTTTCTCAAGGACAACATTTTGCCACGATGACTCACACACAGAGTTGCAAGGCGAAAACAATATCTACGTCACTGTCGCGGCTGGGAACAACATAATAACTGGCAAACACTGATTCCCGCAGCAACAAAAAAAACATCATAACATCAGTCTCTAAAATGTCAGGCTGAAACAACTTGTTCCTGTAGTTTTTGCGACACCCCATGATGTTCATACAACCTTACATCACAAGTACACACAGAAACACAGCCTCCCACTTGGTGTGGACCGCTCGGCCTCTGGATGCTGCATTTGTCAGTCAGCCCCGCAGCTGGTGCATAAATCTCAGCAGAGCCAACAAGTGCAGATGAAATATTGCTCACAGGGGCCCCTTTTAATCACGGCCTTTAAGGTAATGGCACTTTGCTGACTAATGTAGTGAGAAGTTCAGGACAGTGGGCGGGGTGGAGTTAGCTAACTCAGGCGAGGTGTGGCAGCCTGATGAGGAGTTATGATGACAGTTAGACTACTGTTGATGGGGCAGGGTGAGATTTAGTAAGGCAGGGGTAAAGAACTGCCCCTCATAATGTGTCTAATGGTGACTTTATGGTTATGGTTATAAGACCCTTTTGTTCAATTACTTCTTTATGTGCTCTACCCTAACGTGTAGAAAAAAAAGACTCCATCTTGGGGGGAAAATTTAAAAAAGTCCATTATGCTTAAATGAAATTGAAAAGACTGGGATCAGATTTGTTTTCACGACCTCCATCCAATCGTAAAATGTCCAATAAATAAGTTCCAGATTAGTGCATGTGGCTGTGATTAAACAACACAGAAATGCAACGCTTAGCTTTGGTTCAAACCAAATGAATCAAACTCTCGGTGTAACTGGCATTTATATAAACATATTTTTCAGATTCTCCATCATACAAATGATGAGTCTCATGCCAAACGATGTGTTTCTTAATTTCACAAGCGGTATTAGTAAAGCCCCGAGGGCTGGTGGGTGGTCTAGTTGCCTAGTTTACACCAGGAACTGGATAGTTCACATTTACTGTGCTGGTTTCCAAACCCAGCTGTCCTGTTTTCTTCGTGGCCTACTATTTTCCCTCTTTCTCCTCAGACTGGTACGGACCTTTAACCTTTTACAGGTTCGGGGCGTCCTACTGGCCTAGTGGTTTAAATGTAACCTACTTACCGTGATAATGGCGTTCTCCCTTTCAATCAGACAATGTAACAGACCAAGCACCAACATTGATTGATTTTGGGAAGTGCATAAGATGGTATTTTTTAAGAACAAAGCTTTATATTCTGATCGAAAAGTGCAAATGCTTCCATTTGTAATCGAGCTATGTGATGTCCTCTTTTCTAGTGGCATTTAAAGTGCTGTATTCCACGGCTGCAAGCATTATGATATTTAAACTGATTGAATAAACACAAAAGCTGCTTACAACCTGAAAAAGTTATATAAGCAGAGAAAGGTGTACAAGCACAAATCTGTTGGGAAAATCACAGCAGCTAAAATACAAAAATCATATACACAGGAAATAATCTACTATGCAGCAACCATGAGCTAAACCCAGTACTTTGGATATTACAAAGCTGGAATAGAGCTTTCCAAAGCATAGGCTTTCTATCCTGGGCTGAGACTTGGCATGGTATCACACTCTGCCTTCACAATTACACCCACTAAATAAAAACCTTAAAACCCCATCTGGGTGAAGTTTGCTCCCTTTGACCCAAGTTGTAAAGTAGCAGCGAGGATGCAGAAAGACCAGCAGACTTAAGCGAGAACCAGATGACATGATAAATGAACAGTAGGGAACACAGGGCATCGGATAGAAACACAACGATCCAGTCCCTCTCCATCTATGTAAAAGGTGTACCGTTGAAATAGCGGAGCTGTCCTTTCAGCACCACCGTCAGAAACCACACCGATCCAAGATCCATCTGTCTCTACTGACACACACACACACACACACACACAGCGGAGGGGAAAAAAACAAACAACTTTCCAAAGACGAGCAGCCTTCTCCTGAAATCAGTGGCAAGAATTCCGCTGTGGTGCATGTGTTATTTCCAGCTGAGGTTAATTACGAGGAAAGGAGAAGCGTTATTAGCCTACTTACCATCAATCGCCATGATGTTCTGTTTGGGCTTCCACCGGAGCGGGCGGTGAAGAAGGGGGAGCGGCCCACTGCCAGGGGGGAAGGGGGAGGTTCATAGCGTGGTACAGTCCATGAGACACCGGGAGAGAGCTGCCTGTCCTCTCTCTATACATCCATGCATGAAACAAACAGGCGCTGTCTGCATTTATAATCATAATCATTTACAGTAAATAGAAAAAAAAACATGCTGCAGAAAAAGGATGGTTATTAATGTTGCAAGTGGTAGACAGTCTACATTTTTAGAAAGGTTAAGATATAGTTTTAGTAAATTGCATTAAAATCTAACATGCTTCCACAGTACCAGACAAAAGTTTGGACACACCTTCTCATTCAATGTTTTTTTTGAATTTATTTATTTATTATTTTATTTTTTTCTACATTGTAGATTAATATTGAAGACATCCAAACTATGAAGGAACACATATGGAATTATGTGGTAAACAAACAAATGCTCAACAAACCAGAATATGTTTTATATTTTAGATTCTTCAAAGCAGTTGAATGAGAAACTTTTGACTGTATGCTATTAGGTTTACAATCTGACTTTCATGAACTTCATTTTGTTTTGAGCTTAGAGACATGTGGCATATTGTTCATGTAGCCCACTATAGGACGGTGTTCATCTTCTCAGCAGTGGTTGTCATCTCCTCTTCATGTAACTCAGTGCTGCTGGTTCACCCCATAACGTTACCTTGGTTTTTAAATCCGCCCCCTGATTGCAGATGGCCGGAAAAAGAAACCCAGCATTGCTCTGATTCCTGAGAAACAGACCGGCCGACCCTGATTATGTTTGTGTCAGCCCCCCTGAACCACAGAACAAGAGCCTCTTCCTACACCGTCTTGTTGACAGTCATACAGGAAGACATCCATCATCACAGACCTTAATGGGAGCTGCGGAAAGGAATTCTGGGAGTCACAGGACAGAATAACTCCTCATGACAATGTATCTCCTGAAATGATCTGATTAGTACGATGACATAGAGGAACGTAGAAGCGCGTGATTGATGCTTGCTTTGTGTCCCTGTAGTGTGCATCTTAAAGGTCAGGTGTTCACTACAGAACTGGAGTAAAATATTCGTAAAGCAGACATTAGGCACTGTTACTAATGAGAATATCTGTTCGAAACAGTGTTGTTTCCATTGCTGCTGTGCTTCTGCTGGTAATATTGATGTAGAAAAACAGCAATGAAGTTGAAGGATATATTAAAATATAACTTGCTTTAAATTTTTCATCCAATCCCACAAGCGGCAGCACAGCCCAATATGTTACTTCAAGATGGTATTCATGTTTTTAAGAACCTCAATGTAAAAACCCATTAAGTCTCAGAGGTTGGATTGACACTCGCATGCCTCATCAGGTTGCCATGGATACATATAGCAGCTGCTGAGCTCTGCCTTGTGATTCCCTGCCAAAAAAACATTAGCAAACATCACCAAATCGAGGCATTTTGTAACACACTCTCTCTGTTGTGCCTCTAATTTTAGAACCCTTATTTTCAGTCTAACAGAGCTGTGTAACAGTATTACGCATAGGGGCCCCCGTATAAAGATTGTGTTCC
Source organism: Anoplopoma fimbria (assembly GCF_027596085.1). Classification (NCBI taxonomy): domain Eukaryota; kingdom Metazoa; phylum Chordata; class Actinopteri; order Perciformes; family Anoplopomatidae; genus Anoplopoma; species Anoplopoma fimbria. The sequence continues at coordinate 16,412,460 of NC_072463.1, forward strand.
TTGTGATGCACTGACACACGTCGATTACATATTTGAAAAATGCTTTGTGATCTTAAACCATCTTTAAACAGAAAAGGGAGATGTCTGCTCAAAGCCTCACAATAATCAGGGAGGGCAAACAAAATCATCGTGCTTTGGCAGTATCCTCCACAATTTCCTCACCTTATGAGTGCAGCCAAAAGATGTCTGATATTTGTGCACTTACTGACATTCTGCAAACTGAAATAACTCCTTTATAATAGATAAATACAAAGTATTAAAACAACATATTAAGAAACATCTCACTGCAACCTTTTGTCATAGGTAGCATGTCTGAGTCAATCAAAGAGTCATTTTCCCCATATACGTTTTTCATATACATTATTTTTAGTGGCCTGAAAAGGGCAAACTGTTTTTCTGCTTTTGTGTACAAGAACCACATAAAGTTCATTTACAATTGAAAAAGAGCAAATTACCAAACCATCTCAAGAGTAATACTGTTGGCTTCAAATGCAAACTTGGCCCAGTAGGCTTTTCCTCTTACCGTTAAGTTAAAACTTAAAGTTATTAAATGAGCAAATTTACACAGAAGGACCAATTGAAAACACAACCTATATCGTGTTAAAATAATAATAGTGGCTTGCTCTTATCCAGATGTGGACAGCTGTGCCCAGGGTGGAATAGGTTTGATTTTGTTGAAGTTGAAAATGTTTTTATCAAATTATAATTTACTGATAGAAGTATGGCTGTTTTTTGATGGTTTTCACTTTTTGCAATTTAACAAAAAACTTGGATGGCACAACATTTAGAATACAGTCTGTCAGGAAAAGAGCCTGCTGGTTGAAGACTGTGCAACACGAGCCAAACAAAAGCGTGCAGGAACATGTCCATGTACATTGACATGCGTGTACCGTTTCCCTCTCTGCCTCTCCTCCATTCATTCTTGTTTACTTCGTCCTATTTTTAGCCACAGCTCGGCTCAAATGCCCTCTGCTGGGCTCATCAAAGCAGCTCCTTCCTGTTGTCATAGAAATGAGCTGGCACGTCCATTAGCTTCTCCGTCTGCAGGCTGTCCAATCACACTCACCAGAGGAGGGAGCACAGCTGTGGGACAGGTAGATCATTGAGACCAGGAGAGGATGTGAATAATCCATCTATGATTTAATTGAAAAGATCATTTATAACGATGTAAACATCTCCAATTAAGCCCTTTACAACAACACCTCCTAGTTCAGTCTTCTCTCGAATTGTCTGTGAGGCAGTTTTTGTCACAGTCTGACACGGGGAGGGTCAGCATTTACAATACAATCATGTTCCCTCCATGTATGACTTTGCGCTGTAGACACCAACGGTGCTCCTGGGAATTAAACACTTCAATCAGCCCACTGCTGCTATGGTGCCGCTGGGAGGATTGGTTATTCAGAGGATGTTGTGAGTGAAAGAGAGGCGTTTCGTAACTGCAACATGCGGACTAATAACACCTGTTTTATAATAAAGGTCCTCATGCAAAGGCAAGCAAAGGTGTTTGCTTAGCAACAAGCACCTCCGAATATACCTTACCCTTTTATTAATGTTGTAAATGTCAATCAACCGAGTCAAATCCCTTGTATCTGCGGTGCACGCATACTTGGCCAAATTAAGATGACTCTGATGAAGGTCATTACATGCTAAGGGCTGTAACTGATGTGGAAAATATATTCATATACAAAAGATGTACAGAGCTTTAGGATCACCTTCCCTCAGGATGGATTTGATAAGGGGAACTAGTGAGTGAGAATAGATTTTAAGCTCTTTAATATTTTTAGCATTAAGTGTATAAAAGGCTTGAGAGTACTATAGTTGGTAGTATTCCTCGAGGTAAAACTCCTCCAGTGCAGAATGATTGATCCGACAGAAGAATCAGTTGTATTTTTGCCCACTTAAACAAGCCAGGTGATGGTGTATACTGCAGACTTTTATACAAGATGTGCACTTTTTACAAATCTTGGAAAAACTATTTCAAAATAAAACCAGAATTAATATTCTGTTTGTCAGTCATTCAGCAGTGGCTATCATGAGCATCAAACAGTTACTGCAATATAGAGTAAGAGATGCATCGGTAAAAAATATATATCTTTGAGTTGTATTCAACACCAATTGGGAGAGGAAATAAAATCAAATATAACTACTACAGTGTGAAATATGTAGGATAAGTAGGACTATATTTACTTTTTTGATTCAATTGGTTGTTTTCTTTTAAAATATATATATTATACAGTTGACCTGTTGCCAACCATTTCCATGACAACTGAGCAAACTCCATTTGCAGATGAAGGCCATGTAATGTGGCAGCTCAATGCTCCAGAAGAAACCTTATAAGTAGACATTGAGTTATGAATTCAAACTGATGAATTTACCAGTGCAAACACCTGTTCACATTTATTACAGATAAGTCTCCTGATCAATAAATCACTAAAGGTGCTATTTAATAGATAAGGCTATGTGATAGCATGTTACTGTTAGCTATAAAGTGTATTTTCTGCTTGTACTCTTCGTGAACCCGATATCTTATGCAACTGTCTGAGAGTTAAGAGGGCAACGATTACCGCAGGGTTGTTAAATGCAACACTTTCCACTGACTTCTCTGACGCAGGCCGAGCAGTGAGGAGCTGTTTCCATAGTAATAACTTCCTACACATGGCAAAAATTGACTGAGCTGCTAACTTCCATGTGATGGTGAAAAGGTTACAAAACAATTCAGCACTTAAGATGCTTTTATTTAAAATATGGAAATCATTCTGAGGCTGCAAATGTATTTATAAAAAGAACCAAGGGAAGATTAGAATATACAAATATTTGGGTGGAGTGTAATATTTTGTAATGCTTCAGAGTGGCAGGGCTAAAGTACAATTCATTTACAAATGATATCACATCAACAAGTATCTGTTTAAAGCAAAAATAAAGCCTTGTGTTCTGTATCAGACTCTGTGGACGGCCATTGTATTTTCTGAATAGTGACAATGACACCACCATGTGGTGAAATGTAGTAATTGAATCCTGACAGTTCATTGAGATGAGCACGGCTGAAACACATCCACCATGTAATAACTCTCTGAATTATTCATATCTTAAGAAATGTGGGTTTTCTAAGGAATCTCATTTCATTTTTTAGTTTTATGTGACACTGCAAATCACATCATTTGCTGCTAAATTAGATGATACATAATTTGTATTATTCATTTATCCTATTCATCCAGTCATACATTCACACATCATGAGTTGAACTGATGCTATCTTGTAGCCCAACATTAGACACACACACACACACACACACACACACACACACACACACACACACACACACACACACACACACACACACACACACACACACACACACACACACACACACAAGCTGCCACCGTACAGTACTTTAAGCCTGCAGTTTGTGTCTGAGGTGGGTCAGCTGCTCCATGTCGACGCAGCTGCCACCGCACACGATCACCAGCAGGGGGCCCAAGAGAGCCGGCAGCTGGCCTAAAAAAATAAAAGAGTAGTGCAACAAAACTGATCATCTTCCCCAGAAGTTTCCCTTCATCAGAAAGGAATCATTATATACAAAAAGTTGAATCATATTAACTATTAATATAAAAACATATTCTGGGAACACGGTTGTAGTCTCAAAATATCTCCTATAATGCACAAATGTATGAGAAAAAGAACCACGAGAAAACAAAGAGCATTAAGATCTGCCACAAGACGAGTTTGCAATGAATTGTCAGAAACAGATTACTCGGCTGAATTGCTGTGTTTCATTTCTGGTCTCAATAAATGTAAATGTTGTAGCAACAAATGGAAGAGTTGTAAATTGAGAGGAACCAATAAGGAGGTTTGGTACACGCACAAAAGAAGCATGGTGACATTATATCCCTCTAAGGGTGATGATGACTCCACAGAGTAGTTACCTTCCTCCTGTAGTCTGCCTATGAGTCCACTGTAGACAGCTGCTAGTGCCGCTCCGCACGCCATCTCCACCAACACACGCTCCTCATCTACAAAGTGACACCAAACAGAGTTTAAGTAAAACACAGGCAAAGCCAACATAGAGCCAAGTTCATTAGAGACTTATGCTACCAATTAAAAAAAAGGAAAAAAAAGGATTATTCATTTTCTTAGATGATATATTGGCTGTTCATTCAAATCATTACCGGCCAAGAGAAAATTAAAACGCACGTTCAGGCAGACACACTAACCTAGGAATGTTTCCACAGCACTCAGAGCCTGCTGGTCAGTCACAAGTTCGGAAATGATGGTGAGCTCGCTGCATTGGCTGTATTCAAACGCTTTCTTGCAAACTGTCTTAGCTCCGAGACATTTAGCCTCACTGTGGAGAAACAGAGGAGGATGGAGTCAGTTCGGATGCACTGGAAAACAAACGTAAGCGCCAGAAAGCATTCGAACACCCTTAACCTCTCACCTGGTGATGTCATCCAGGGTGACCAACCTCCCCGCCTTGACCGCTGCGTTGAAACAGTCGGCCCCCGCCGTCTCCATGGCGACGACGGGTACATCCATCCAGCCCACATCCTTCAGGCCCTGGACGACGCCGCAGAGGAGCCCTCCTCCGCCCACAGACACCAGCACAGCTCCAGGCTTGGCGCCGGGACCCAAGGAGGCCGCGACCTCCGTGATCATGCTGGCGTGGCCCTGCCTGGGCGTGTGTTGTGTGAGGAGGGAGTCATTTATTATTGAGATAGAGTTTTGCAGTCGCATTGCAGGAAAATGGAAACAATAATTGTGATGAGTGTTTCTACCAGAGCAGCGGGTGATCGAATGGAGGAACATAGGTGAGTCCTTCGGTCTCCTGCAGTCTGAGCGCCTCTGCATTGGCATCATCCCAAACCTAAAAAGATATGACTTCCTTTTCTCGTCTTTCTTTATTCTAAAGACTGATGTGTGTGCCACAAAGACAGCACTTACATATGTAGAATATTATACCTTACCTTGCCTGTGATCTTGACAGTAGCACCGTGATCCTGGAGTCTCTGAACGATCAGCTGAGGAGACGAGGAGGGGACTACGATGGTGGCTGGTATACCCATTTTTCTGGCTACATAGGCTGCAGCCATACCTGCATTACCACCTACAAAAAAGGCCATATTATATTGTATTATAGTCAGTACGGACACCAATTGATACTGTAGTGTGCATATTAACGTGCTGTCTCACCTGAAGAGCAGACCACTCCTTTGGACTGTCTGGTGAGCTGCAGAAGAGAGCGATAAAATGAAAAAGGGAAAGTATGCTTAGCTAAGATCTACACCCGAATCGGTCAACAATGGCCTTTGAGTCAAACCTCCTGATATGATGGAGGTGAAGTAACAGCTTTTTCAAGCATCAGTGGAGGGTGGAGGGCTCCTACCTGCTGGCAGAGGTGTCCGATACCACGGATCTTGAAGGAGCCAGAGGGCTGTGAGTTCTCCATCTTCAGGTACACGGTGGTTCCCACACGTTTGGACATGCTGACGCTCTCCAGCAGCGGTGTGTTCAGGTGGAAATGCGTCGCCATGGTGCACCTAATTTTCCTTAAACTTCCCAAACAATCTGTTAAGATGAGTAGAAGGTTAAATGTGTGATGACAGCTGAGGAAATGCCATCTTCTGACGAGGACTGTGAAATGTGGTTGAGAGCTCCAGATAACAAAACTACAGAGTGGACCATGAGATAAGGTCAAAGTGGAAAGTTAACCACCAGTACTTCAATCTGTCTTTCAAAAAAGTAGGATAATTTTATGAAGTTGGTCTCGAAATTAGCAGGAGGCAGCAGGTGGTCCACAGGAAAAACCTACTTTACTACAGATGTTTTACATGTTTTACACTGATTTCTGTCCTCTTGTGTGCAAGGCACGGCCTGTGCTGCCTTCAAGTGCGGCCAGAGACATTGTAATAGTACGCATGTACACATGGACATACAATTTTAGTAGTTTAGTAAACATTTTGTAGATTATTTTCTCTAGTTGCAACACTTAATGAAACAAGCCAACGTTAAAGATGAGAAATAAGTCATTTTTTTGTTTTAGATAAATAGAAACATAAGGCCTGATAAGGACTACAGTAAATAACAAAAACAAGAGAGAATCCCACAGAAAATAAGTGATCTGTCAGTGGACATTTAGAAATGAGTTGAATCTCTTTCTATCATGTGCAGGTAGACATAATCAGAAAACATGTGCTCCAGATAAAACCTCTCAAAGTGAGATCTGGGAATAATCCTGAGTAACTGTGGCAATATTCCTGTAAAGAAACATCTCCATTCATTCCACCATTGTATTGAAAATATATATGAGTATGTATTTAGATTATTTTCCAAGTTTCCTTCACACAGTAGAATCATTTCGTCCAGAAACACAAGTGTAAGTAAAGCAGCAAAATCTTACCAACACTAATAGAAACGTGCAGAAACGTGAGGGGTAAACAAGGACGCAGCGTTACGTCACACTGACTCGCACTGTGCGTCATGAGGTAACACATTGTTGACTTACGTTTGAATGACACGTGTGGGTTGAACGAGCCTCTGACCTTTAAAGGATACGCTGGTTTAGTTCATGCAAAGTGAATCATATCTTCAATGCACGCCTCTGACGCCGGGCTATAGCAGATGAGCCTTCATAACAGCACAACAACACAAAGAACTACAAAAACACTACCACTTCCGGTTCAACTTCAAAATAAACTTGGCACTTGATTCACCTTTTTTCAGTAAAAGTAGTAGATATAGAGCATCTTTGATAATAGATATATCAATTGCAATAGTAATAAAAAAAATAATCTTCAATATTTTCTCATCATATACATACATACATATAAGATTTTGTCATTTGTATGGGCCCAACTCCAATGTTTTCTTGGTTTTAAGTTTTGTCTTAGTGTAGGCCTACTACATTTTTTGTCTTTCCTCTGACACAAGCCAATATTTATTAAACATTCACTGTAATACCGTAATTGACTGCCTGAGAATATCTATTCTATTTTAAAAGGTAGAAAAAAAGACGAGAGGACAAAATGAGCAGAAACCCTTGAATCTATAAACCCTTGTTTCTGTGTCACCTTTGTGAAGGACAGACTTGTATTTTGTTGTTCCACCAACTTGGTAGTCTGTTCTTTCCATATCAGTATTTTGTGAGTGTGCGGTCACCTTACACACAAGTTGTACCAGCATGTCAGCATGTTTTAGCTCTTTAAAGAAAAGGGAACGTTGCACGACAAACTCAGTCCCAGTAAGAACGGTACAGTGTGACAATAATAATATTCATTTAAATAGAAATACACTCACATGTGCAGAGGACTGCTGTCGGTGCAGAGACTTCAGTGACCCGTGAACTTTGTTTCCCTTCTAAAGTCCACTTTTATTACCAAGGCTTGAATGTGTGCTTGTTTGTGTGTTTCTCTGTGTGTCTCTGCAGATGTCACAGACGGTATATGTTGATTTTTCTTCTCTTCTTTATGTTTTTATCACACACTCATAAAATTCTTGAGTGAGTCAGACACAGTCACAGTGTTTATTCTCGGTAGGGATTATAATTTCTTTATTATTGTTAGTATTAATATTATACATTAACAGAATAGTTACAGTTTGCATGTACACAAATGAATGGTTCGCACTCCTCACACCGATAAGCCATTCACACTTCAAACATTACTCATCTTACTGCCTCATATTTTACACAGCATGTAAAAGGAAGTGACGCTCTGTGTCAGAACCTTTTCTGTACACTTGGTGGCAGCAGTGAGTGGAATCAGCACCGAAAGATACAGAAACAAGAGCAATGTGTACAATAGAAAAAGAAAAAAACAACAGTTTAAATAAAACAATAAATCAGGGGAATAATACATTTTAACAACTACTGAAATATGAAGAAAAAAAACTGAGAAAAGTCTAGTTGTTTTCACCCTTTAGGTTCATTCACGCTCGGGTAATTCAGCCCCATTTTAACACTAAAGCGGTTCGCCCAGGGATAACGTATACATTACATTTTCAACCTTTTTAACTCAGTTTTTTGTTTAAAATGTGCTGTGCTGTTTTATAATATTGTTAGTGTTAGAGCCTGGTATCAGCACTGCCCCAGCATGGGAACCAATATGTGCCAGGCCTTAGTCTGGACTGGAAGCGTTGTGTGTTAATGGGTAAAACTGGCAGAAGTTTTATAAAAAATGAGGAAAATATTGTCTCTTTAATTCCTCCTCCTCCTGCTTTCCATGTCGTAGCTGCTTTGGTTTCACAAAATCATTTCAAATACACACTTCTCACTTTCTTGTTTTCCTTCTTTCCTCCTCTTTTCCTCCTCTCGTACCAGCAGCAACCATGTTGCAGTTGAACAGATGTTGCTATGACAGCATGCACCAGTGCTGAGTCAACATAAATACAGACTAGTAGTAAACGGTTGAGACATCCTTAACTATTCACAGATGCTTCTTTTATCATGTTGTGAAATCTGAATTGAAATATTCTTTTTTCATATACCATGCCATGATATTATATCGTCAACATCTGTTCGTGCTCGTGTGGGTTGATGTGGATCTGAGCCACCATGCACCAAAAGCTTGCTGGGTTCTGTTTTTTTAGTCTTTGGGGTTGCACTTCCATCATTATTCCTGACCAACACTGCTAATAGCTGCTCCATTTACAACCTGAAAAAAAACAGACTTCCTTCAACACACATCCAGAGTCACTCTATCTGTTCCTCTCCTCTCACTTTCCTTTCTCCAACTTCACATCTCACACATACTTTCACCTCATCCAGCCTGTAACTGTACTGCATTTAAATCCTCTCACCACACAGTGTGAAAGTGTTTACCGACAACATACTCATTTGTTCATTGCTATGCAACCGATCAGCTCGGCTTCATGAAGATCCATCTGGGTGTTTTGAATTAACACCATACAAAAATAAAGTGGCATTATTGTGATGAATGTCAGATAGAGCCTTTTAGAATCCAAGCTCGTGTTTTCATGTTCTGAGCTCAAAGCTGCTTCCAAACGATAGATATTTCTCTTTTTTTTTTGTCTTTTCATTTGCAGCTTCTCTCATGCGGCTGAACTCGTGTGAAGTTGCCAAACTACTGTTTCTAAAAATAAAACCCAGGCAATTTGTTTTTTACTGCAGCAACTCAGTGAAAATATATTATGATTCTAGCATAAAGTGGCTCTGTGGTTCCAGCATCACATCCAAACAAACAGGAAAACGTTGCTCCGTTAGAGCAGTGAGCTCCGGCTTTGTTTCCCTCTGTCTCTGCCTCCCGACTACCTCCATCCTCTGTTCTCTGTTCTTTCATTTCTCGGTTAATTCTTACGCCCACATGCTGCTGTTCCTCTTCTGCTCTGTGTGCATGCGCCCTCTGCGAGCGTGCACGTGGCTCCTGATCTGGGCTTTATGCCAGTGAGCGTTGTCTGGGTTTGATCCTTGGATACAGCTGGAGAGCGAGAGAGAGAGAGGGCAATGTCATATCATCATGTTAACATTGTTCTCAAGGTGCCTGAACATCATGAAGGCTGACCGTAAGACACTGTGTGGGGATAAATCCACCATTCAAGAAGGTGATTCCTCTGGTGAATCAGTTAATACGCTCAATGAGTTTTGGTCTTTTGTGTGAATTAAAACTTAACATGTACCTCCTACTGTATATCCAACACTCAGTTATCACACCGAATGGGACACAGTATAGTTGGTTGGAGGTTGTTTAAGGAGCACAGTGATGGACAGATTAATTGCAGCTATATTGTTCAGCTTTACTGGTACAATAACTGAGTTCTGAGCATTTGAGTGTTTACATACTGTACTCACTGAGGCTTAGATGGCACTGTGCATAGAAACACAAACCCTGTCCAATAATGCATAATTCTCTTACCCTGTGTTAGAGCCAATAATGTTTTTTCTCATTGTTTCATTTTTACAGTTAAATTGATTTTATTATCGGGTAAACATTGCTTGCTAAACTCCCACGGATGAAATCTGTTAATTATAATAATAAAGTTTGATCGGTTCACCAAATTTAATTGAATTAGTTATTTTTCTCACAGATCACATCAACCTCAATGATATGCTAAATCAAGATATATATATGTATTTTCTATTTAAAGAATCATTGCTTTTACTTTATTGTGACATAATTATAAATAAAAAAAGTTGATTTCTCACAAAAAATCTTGATATGCTTGCCGTGCCTAGTTATGGTTGCTAAGCACAGCCATTGGACATTCGCTGTTTATTCATACATATATATATTTTGCACACACATTATTGTGTTTTGATGGGAACTACTTGACACTGTGCACATTACCTGTTAGCCAACCAACCCCCTGAACTATGTAAAGGCGTCTGTTGCAATGTTAGTGTTCTCTTACCCCCAGCAGGTTTCTGGGTACGTATCCCTCGCGGTCGTTAAGCCGCGCCCACCACCACTCCGTCTCAGTGTCGTCACGCCGACGCAGCACGGTGAGGGCGTCGCCCTCGCTGAAGGACAGCTCATCAGCCTGCTGGGCCGTGTAGTCCCAGAGAGTGTAGACCAAGCCTTTGTTCATCACACCCAACTTTTCTTGAACACCTGGGAGAGATACAGATTATTCTCTGTTAAAAAAACCAACTGTCGCTTTCAGTGATCGTTCAAATGTCTTCCCCTGTGGAGGGTACCTGTTCCGTCATGTGTCTGTCTGTATCTACGTACCATAGAGGAACTGAGAACACTGTGTGTAGCCCTCCTCCATTTCTTCACATTTGTCCGCCGCAGTTTCAACGTCGCTTATGGTTGTGGCGAAAATGGCGGCCCCCGACTCCACCAGCATCTTACAGAGGTGGACGCTGTTACATGAAGCTGCACAGTGCAGAGGAGTCCTGGGAGGAACAACAATAAAAACATGACTTTAAACAGATTTAATCCCTATGCTAGGCATAGTTCATTCATGAAAGGGTAAAGATGTTCCAGTAATGCACTTGTATCAAAAATCTAACACCACAAACACAATTAATATCATCATCAAACAGGCTGACGTTGAACAGACATGAATTCAGTCAAATGCATCAGTAATTAAATAAAGTAACTTCTGAATGCGGATCTGCATTAGACTTGGTAATCTCTTCCTTCAGTACAGCTGAGGCGGCTGAGTCAAAAAATTAATTTAGAAACGTTATTATCTCCTTCATTGTTGCCTCCGAGCTGAGCTCCAGTCTCGCTGCCACAGAGCGTGTTCATTACCCAAACACCCTCTAGCCCTTCAGCAGCCACTGTTCTATTATTAGTCTGCTCTATTGAATGCATGATTGAATGGCTGGCTGAAAGTACTGACCATCCGTCGCTGTCGGCTGCATTTACATTGACTCCAAAGTCCAGCAGGAACTTAACAATGTGGTGATGGCCGGCGCAGACGGCATTATGGAGAGGAGTTATGCCTTCATCGTTGGGCATGCTGGGATTTTCAACCTTAAGGACAGAGATAATGAGAGAATGTGAGACTGATAGAATGATTGGCTATAGCAGTAACAATGAAAGACACACAAGGTATCAGCCTTGAGAAAGCCTTCACTTAAACCCACTGAAGAAGTGTCAAGCACCCGGATTTCACTGCAAATCCGGGGATAGTGCAACATTTTTCGAACAGCTTGGAAGTCTTTGAGTCTTACTGCCTCGGGGTTTGATAACGTCAAACTGAGCTTGAAGCATCTGCATGTTTCCTTGAGAGTATCAGCTGAGGTTTGGAGAGTCAGTAAGCACTTTCGTCCGCTCTCCAACTGAGAGATGTCGGGGATAGACGGGGGTTTGCCATGAAAGATGTAAGGCTTTGTTCTCAGGAGCTCTGTGCTGCTGTGATTCAGAGTGTAAGTGTGTCTTCAACAATAACTTTCCCCCACCTGACAACGGAGACTGACTCTCCCCTGACAGAGCTGCTGAGGATCAAAGCAATAATGCTTAATAAGTGCTGACATGAAGTTATTTATAAGCTTCAAAATCTTCCAGCTATCTGTTGAGGAAATTTGTTGCGTGGGAGTACAATAATCTTTGCCATGTACTAATGTTCTTCTATTGCATAAGGAAATGTGCTTTTCCATTCAACACAGAAATGTTTCAAAGGCCCAACATTTTAGAAATTTAGTAACAAATTAGAAGTATTAGAAACAAACTGTGTCCAATAATATTCAGCTCTATTTGACAAGACAGCAACACAAAGTGCTGCATTATGTTTTTCATACTATAAGGTCGGGGTTTAGACCAAAGAACAGAATTGAAGACGTGTATTCAAAACATTGCCACTTTCCTCTGAACACAATTCAGATTCTGACCAATCAGACGATGCTTAACTGTGAGGGCTCCTTCTTGATTGGCCAGAGAGTTAACAGCATGGCACGCATCAGACTTAATAACGCGAGGGAACTGTAATTAAATACGTTATTATATATAAATTAAAAATAATATATTGTGCAGCCCTATTTTGAATTGCTTCTCCACACAGTAAGTTTCTCTGTAGGATTTCTACAGGATGTTTTTACCTGTTTTCTTGCAAAGCACCAGATGGGTTTTGAACCACCACTAATGTAGGCTTGTAAAGCCCTTTGAGCCACTCTAAATTATAACTGTGCAAATAAAGTGGCATCGATTAGATGTTCAGCTTTCAGACAGTAAAGATGCGTTCCAAATTTGAAATAAGAGAATTTATTATAATAAAAATAACATAATCTTGTGTTACCTCATATATAATCCTCTGCACCAGATCAAACTCGCCCTCCAACGACGCGTCCAGCAGCAGAGCCAGAGGGTTAAACTTCACTCTCAGACCGTGGCCTGTTCGCTCTGATGACGGCTTCTTCAGGTTGGTTCGCTTCACCTGCAGCACACAGGGAGGGAAACGGAAAAGTGTTGACGCTGCAGAATCAGAACTGCCAAGTAAGTACTTGCTGCGCTCAATCTGCCACTACAGCTTTTGCAGAGAACAATTATTTTGTTGAGGTTACCAGTGACGAATAAGAAAGTGTTAATATGTGTACCCGATCCCAGATACAAGCCATGCCTACCTTAGGCAGTGAAGGGGGGGCAGGAGGTGATGGAGCGGGGAGGCGTGGCCTACAGAGTTGTGTGCAGGACTAGATCCTCTCTTGTTGTTATTGTTCTGGTCCTCTGGCCTCTCAGGTGCAGGGGTCGGCCCGGTTTGGGCCGGTGGAGACACATTAATGGTAGTATCTGCTTTTGCCGTCGTCTCTTTGGGTGTTTCTATCACGACGGAAGGAGGGGACAGGCGGCGGGAGCCAGAGTTCAGGTTTTGAACCTCGCCCTCCACGGGTCCCATACTGACGTGCTTGTCACCAGGTTCTACATTTCCATTTGCCGAATGGATGTTGTCCATTTCACCCAAAAGGCATTCAGGCTGGTAGAAAGTATTGCCTGGAATTAAGAGGGAAACAGCTGATTTAAGCACCATCAACGCCTAAAGATAAAAGGGAACAAAGGGAAACACTTTTCAGACCAACTGATGCATCCTTCACTGTTGTCACATCAGTGTCTCACCTGAGCCTCCCTCCATGCCTCCTGCCAATGTGTTGAACCTGCACAGCACAACAGAAATGAGCGTTAACCAAGCAGCAGCAAACTTCATTCATTATCCAGCTTCTGTTTCACATTCAGTTTCATAAAAATGTATATTTGTTTTAATGGTGCAGTGAGAAGCAGGGGTTCTAAAACGTTTTGGGGCCAGGGACCCTTCACAGGGGATAAAATAGTTTCAGGTTAAAAATAATTAACTTATTGATGTCCGTGACAAACACATCAGTAGTTTCTATTGGCCCAAAGCTAACGTGGGTGGGAGTCATGGACACAATATGCTTGTTTCATTAGCGCAAATGGTCCCCATCAGTAAATATGTACTTTTTAAAGATAAAGCACAATTTTATCAATTATAGAGTAACTCGTATACAGTTAAGAACAGACCTCTGGTACAGCAGTTTTTGGATGTTTGGCCCCTGTGGGCCCTCAGGCTCAGTGATTGAGCTCCGTTTCTTCAGGGGTCGTGGAGCGTTGCTGAGGCGACGGCGGAGAACCTCCAGGTCAGCATCACTCTGGTAACGTAGCTGGGAGTGGGCTGTGGAAGGGAAAGATGGAATTCTGTATTGTTTAAAAACTGCACAGGCCTTCTTTTGTTATTTGTTTATTGAAATTATGTCATGAACTGCTTTTTCCCCCCCTCAGATCCCAAACCATCATTTATTTTGCACAGAGGATTTAGTAGAAACAATTAAGAAAGTGATCACAATGGCAATGAGCCCTATAACTGAAAATAAAGTAATGTAATGTTAAAGCAAGTGTAGTGTCACAGATAGAATAAAAACTTATTAGACAAGTACAAAATCTAAGATATCAGATGGTAACAAGATTATGGCAGCACACAGTTTGATTTATTTTCTGGTACCTACCAACTGGGGTGAGTTTAGTGGGACTGAGGGGACGAGGGATGTTGTCCACAGTGGGCGGTGGGAGGATCTGCCCATCGCTGCTCTCGCCTCCTCCTTTCCCTCCCTCTTTATCCGTAACATCGTCACCTCCTGCTTTTCCTCCTCCTCCCCCCTGGAGAAAAGGGACAGGTGACGGAGAGGTGGAGGAGGTGGGGAGGATAGGTTTGCCATAGACTATGGAAGGAAAGAAAATGGCACAGAGCTCAGATGGATTTTTGATTGTGGACATTGTTTCAACATAAAAAAACATACACCTTTATATGTAAAAACATATCTTAATCTGCTGTTAAATTACCTGCTTTGACAGTAGTCCTGTTGCTGAGAGAGCCATAGTTTTTGGCCTGAGGGTGCTGGAGGTACATGCTGTAGATGGAGCTGCTGTTCATAGTGGCGGGGCCCTTCCTGGGGGACTGGGGTCTGGAGGGGTGGTCCGGGACGTAGGGACGTACAGCCACCGCTGGAGGGGGATCTGTTCGCTCTGTTTGCGGGGACAAGGGTGATGGCTGGGAGGTGGAGCCTAAAGGTAGAGACAGTGTAGGGAAAATATACAATTAAGTGATAAAATAATATATCATTTATTTATTTATTAATATATCAACACCGACATCTCCATAACATAAAAAGGTATTATTTGAAGAGTTCATCATTGAATATTTTTCTACATTTCAGATTTTTTTTCACTTTTGATTTTTTGATAATTTTATCATATGATTATTTATTTTTATTTTATTTTTCTAGTTAAAAATTTAATTTAAAGGGTTAACGTTCTGAAAATGTATGTATATTTGTTAGTTATGGATTGTTAAGGACTGATGTTGGTTAAAATTATTAACTCTGTTAACGTAGTTTGAAAAGCATTTAAAGTATTTTTATAGCAGTTTAAAGAAAGGGGACATTTTTCCCATCAAATCTGAAAAAAAAGAACAATCAAAAATCAAGGTTCTTGCTTATCGTTGGCATATTCTAGACTGATATTTTTTAATTAGTCCAGTATTGAGCAGGTGCATTGCAGTGTTATCATATGGGATTACATTGCAGCCCGTTTAATGGCTGCTGGCTTCAGCGTTCCAGCTCAATACTGGACCAGTATGAATTTAGTTCATTTGAATTGTTAACCACGTTAGTCACTTAGTCAGGAAAAAACATGAAAAAATTGATTCTGGTTAAATGTTTCTCCCTTCAAGTCTTTATAGAACAAAAAACTCCCGCACACTGTCTTCTTCACTTGCGTATAAATATATTTTAGTAAAAACGTTTCGGTACGTAGACCTTCATCAGGTTATTCCCTTTAAGTCTTTAAATTACCTTGAATTGAACTTGGAGGGACGGCGATCCGTTGCTGTATTTGTTGTAAAGCTGAAGACGATGAGGATGAAGTGGCATTTGCAGCATTGGATCGGGGCCAGCCCAGTGTACCAGGGGCAGAACGGGGCAGGGAGCTGGTGGCACAGTGATGCCCTGCCGCCTGGTGGGTGGCACTGGGGTAGGTACCATAACCAGAGGGAAGCTGGTGAGAGGGAGAGACTTTTAAATGAAGGGTGACAAGAATTTTTTTTTTCTAAAGCCTGACTGCATTCAAGAGATTTGAAAAGATCAATGTATTTAACTTCACTGGTCTTTAAAGTGGGACAAGGCTATAAACAAATTCATAAAAATGTGAATAACTATTTTCATGATAACGTTCACTATTATCTCCCCATGTCTTGTGTAGAAACGTTACAGTACCTGTTCTGGACTGTTGGTCCTCCAATCCGACACATTCTTGCTGATGCTAGGCCATGACGCTTCATTAGCTAGACAGAAAGAATGTGTTGAGAAAGGTTAAAACGAGAGAGGCAATTTAGGAGAGGAAGAAGCATAGAGAGACACAAACTTAAGGGAAAACAACAACGCATGTATGTTAGAGAAGGTTAAAGTAGGGAAGTTGTAAGACAGAGTTAGAGACAAGGCGGCCCCTTGATATGAAGGTAAATTCATTTGTTACGCTAAGAAGAAGTTGGAAGCGGTATGGATGCTTATATTTAACACTACTGCCCTCCAGATGCGGGTAGGATCACTGAAGAGGGTTCGCTTTGGGGAAAAGCCTGATCGCTGCGGCCATATGCGCCCTTAACCGCAGCCTCCATATTGTGTGACTCCATTGACACATACAAACATACAAGGAAAAACAAATGACTAAAATAAAACCATATTATTATCTAACATATGGTTTACTCCAAGAATAATATAAACATGACCTTCAGGCTTCATTACCTAGTATCAAATAACAACTATGCAATAATTGAAACAGACTCCATTTCATCATGTTATTTATAATCTGAAATAGCTTTCAGTTGTTTCGCCTCAACATAGCAAATGCTGTAAAGCAAAAAGACAAGTGGTAAATAGCTTAACAACTACTCTACATGTTTAAATGGGTACCCGGGCTACGGCAGTCTCCAAGACACTTAACCAGAGGTGGTATGAATGTTATTTAGAATGGCAACCAGCTACTGATTGTAAGCATAAAAGCGTCTGCTAAATGACTGTTCATAAAATTAACTTTTGGGTGCTGTTCTGTTAGTTTTAAATAAGTTAGATCAAAATTTGAAAACGATGAGCCTCAATTTAACTACCACCAGAGGTGGTGTTGAATAACAATTCATGCAGCGCTAAGGTCACAGTGCAGGTTGATCACTAAATCTTGAATGTTGCTTTAACAGATTACAGTGTATGCTCTATTGCAAACATGTGTTTAGCATCCTGTAAGTAGCACAGATCGAGCACTAAAGTGTCTGGTCATGTGCCTGGTTGCTAAATTTATGGGTAGTGTATAGTTGTTGTCAAGGTAACGACTGTATCTGATGATAAAAAAGACAAACAATCCACAGCGCGGCTGTGGCGCAGTGGAGAGCAGGGTAGTTCTCCATTCAGCGGTTCGATACCCGGCTACGGCAGTCGATGTGTCCTTTGGCAAGACACTTAACCCCAAGTTGCTCCCGTGTGGACTGGATGTTGTATGAATGTTATTTAGAGTCTGACGGGCAGGTGGCACCTTGCATGGTAGCCCTGTCATCAGTGTGTGAATGGGTGAATGAAATGTAATGATATGTAATATAAGCTTTGAGCTACTGATTGTAAGTCGCTTTTGATAAAAGCGTCTGCTAAATGACTGTAATGTAATGTAATGTAATTCATAGTAACTGGCAATTTCAGTCATAAAATTAACTTTTGGGTGCTGTTCTGTTAGTTTTAAATAAGTTAGAAAGCTGCTCCCTTATAGCTCTAAAACGGATTTAGCTGACTGTGCTAAAACGATGAGCTCTTAGAAAATGAAGCCTGCTTGCTATGAACTTGAATTTAACCTCTTTCTCCACCACCAGAGGTGGTGTTGAATAACTAATTCAATGCAGCACTAAGGTCACAGTGCAGGTTGATCACTAAATCTTGATCCACTGTTGCCTATTAACTAGTGACAATCATGGAGGTCCGGGGTCTAGCTTAATGCTTTACAGTTTCACAGCCGTTTAACCTCACCTTACCTCCATATCAACTAAAGACTAGCTTTGAGAAAATTGCCTTGTGAATCTTAGCACGAAGCTATTTAGTTCTGATGAAGAAAAAAAAATGTGTTAGTGTGCTAGCAGGTGTTTTTAAGACTGATACTGATACCAATCTTGTTCTGAAGCTTTAGGCTGCCTACATTTCTACATTAGCATTTACAAAAGTCTTTGTGTGAGCATGTGGGAATGTCACTCTATTTGCTGGTACTTGAGCGCAAAACAAAGTATTGGAAGAGTTCAAATTTGACCTGGTGATGGCGCTCTGAAAGTCAGGGGATCACCAAAGTTATTACAAAAGGTATATCCAAAGTGGTGGGCCAACCAAAATGGACAGATAAGCATTGCCATTTTCAGAGCCATGTCGCCAGACTGGCTAAAAATAATAGAAAAAGTCCATTGCCATGTTGGACGCATGTCTCAGACGTCTAAAATTCAGCAACTACTCATTTTAAGCTGATACCTAACCATTTGGCTTAGCTATCGGTGGTACAGCCACGTCCCAGTTTTGGCACATACCAGACTAATACTGATTAACTAGTGAACCTGGGAGTCCTGCAGTCAGAGAGCTGTGCTGCCTGTCGAAAGCGTTCACTGCCGCTGTAACCTGTTGACCTCAGGTTGAAAAAGGTCACAACAGGAAACAAACAGCCAGCTCTGTGGGAGGTGGAAACTTGGCCATCTGCCTGATTGCCAGATTAAAGGCAGTCACGCAGTGTCTCAGAGGAAAGACAGTACAGTTAACAGCACTGGCACCATCACAGTACTTCCTGATGCAAAAGGCAAGCAACTCAGGTCAGGGTTAAGGGTTTTAAGAAGCCAATCAAACTCATCACTACTCACACCTCTGCTTTAGGTAACATATAATGTGAGTTTATGAAAGCCAATCTCTGTATTCTTCTCAATAATAAATAGGAAACATATTCATGTTATGCTGATCTGATCGATGTCTCATAGTTCAACCTTTTGGGAAGAGAAGACCACTCTTGTATCAGTACCGTAAATATAAAGAACGGAAATAATATTACATTATTACATTAAAAAAAATAAAGGGGTGAGTGACAAGCAATTTTTGCTGATTATTGGCATTATAAATATTCATGGCTGGTTATAATTATGATTATATGGTGCCAACAAAATCAATTAATATTTAAAGATGAATAAAAACTACATTTAATACTGCATAGTGCGTACTGTAATCAATCAAGCTGAACCTACCTATCGTATCACAGGTAGACAACACTTACTGGACCAGATCAGAATTGAAATAAAAAGACAAGTTTATCTGAAGCACTAGAACATTTGTTTTGGAAAACCTGGCCCCTGGATACTGGTACCACTTTCCAGAAAATATTAGTTTAAGTCAGTGGAATACAAAGCCATTTCCCTCAATCCAGCAGATTTTCAATGAATTAATACATTATTCACTCCTAATGCTCATGGGAACCCATAAAATTGTGATTTGATGCTAATACTATAATATCATTCATACAGCATAATCTGTATTCAGCGCTAACATTTGTTAGCGAGCCTTAATCTATCTGATGACAGCAACAACAGCTACCTTGACACCCCCACCCCCCTTTCCTAAAATCTCTCCTTATCTGACTAACACAGACACACACACTCACACTCACACACACACACACACACACACACACACACACACACACACACACACAGAACACAGCCTGTTTATAGCTACAAGCGAACCCCAGACTTCCTTTCATTCATTTGTTGTGTCATTTGTTTGACTGTTGAAGCGATTTACAACTATGTGTTTTCCACATTACATAAGCTGGGACAAAAAATAGAGCTGTGGTATTTGCTCTGGCATTCAAGAGCACAATGGGATTTGTATCAGTGCTGGTTTAAGACACTTAAAGACACTTAAATCAAGTAGTTTAACTAAGTGAGTAGAAATGCTTTGCTGCTTCGAGCCTTGGTGTACTGACGTAGTACTATAAGCAAGTGTCTGACGGGCATATTAGAAAAGGCCTGGTACATACATGGTCATGGTTAATGAGGCAGGGCTATGTTATGTTGAGGGGATTCTAGTTATTTGGAATGGATGTTGACATTAATAAATTAAGCTAGTGTGATTATTAACTAGACTCAATAATGTGCCATGTTAGAGGAACGGTTGCACATTTTGGAAATACACTTATTCGCTTGCCGAGCTAGGGGGGCAGAGAAGATTGACAACAATCTCATATAATATGAAGCTTCAGCCACCTGATGTTAGCTTAGCTTAGCTTAGCATAAAGGCTTGGAACAAGGGGAACCAGCTACAATTTACCCTCTCAAACCAGGGAGGAAGACGTAAAGAAACAATCCAATGTGTCTTACTCCAGACTGTGGTTTGGCCTCGGTTTATTTTCTTAGGCTGGGCTTCCTAACCCTGAGCAGCTGCTGGCTATCAGATGTCATGTGACTCATGTCTGTGTCCTTATACACATGATCCTTCAATTCCGAGGTCGTTTTCTGTCGCTGATTCAATTATGTTCTTCTAACCATCTGTTCGGTTTAGTTAGACGAAAACACTCCGCACCGTGCAATTTGTCAGCCCAGCACTTAAACTAAGAACATATCTGACTTTGGATTAAGGCTCAATAAAACAAACTACGGAGATATTATCAACACGCCAACAACACCTTAAAGTACAGATGAAAGGGGTGGGGAAGCGGGTGCTGCTAATCTAACACCGATGGAGATGGTGGGGGGTAAGTTTCTCTAGCGCCTTCTAGGGACTCACTGTTGTTACTGTCGCCCCCCTGAGGGGACCGAGGCCCCTCCCACGTCTCAGTGGGCTCTGACAGGACGACGTCTAAATCTGACTCTTTCCATTGGCTGGGATGCTTCCTGGTGCCACTCCTGTCCTCTTCTGCACGACCACGCCCACCGCGAAAGACAGTAACAAGAACAACCACGACAGTGACAGCCACCAAAACGACATCAACACGAACATCATCACCACCGCGATGATGTCACAAAACAGGAACAGGAACAGTCACAACAGCAAGCACCACAACAACATCGACACGGGATAAAACAATGATCACAAAAACACCATCAACATTGGGACATAATATTTAAGATAACATCAACAGAGAAGGGAAGAGAAGAAAAAGGAGCACACAGACAGGAAAAAGAAATAGACAGAACGTTAGAGCCCAGACAGATATATAAGATAAGAGACATAAGACACTCTGAAGTAAAAGGCGGCAAATAAATCAAACAATGCTAGTACAGTGCTTTGACAACTTCAAACAAAGAGAAATGTAACTCTACCAACCTGAGAGGGAGCGGATGTGGCTGAGCGGCGTGGGTTTGGGCGGTGGGTCAGGTGGCAGAGGGTACCTCGCCTCCTGTCTCCCCTCCGCTGGGACCTGGATGTAGGGGCAGACAGCCGCCACTCGCCCCGAAACTCCAGCACCCGGGTGGGAAGAGGTCTGAGGCGAGGACGGGCCTCCTCCGTTCATACGGCTCAACTGAACATGTGCAAGGATTGACAGACAGAATTAGATCTACAGAAACTGTCAGGCTAACTTTAAACCAAGAGAGACTGAAGTTAAGCTGCGTACTTCTGCTCTCTTCTTATGCAGTCGTTCTCTGAGGTCGCCGATGCGTTGATCCATCACCGTCACCTGGGCGTTCCTCTTGTTCAGCAGCTCCTTGTTCTGGGCCAGCTTGCTGCTCTGCTCCAGGTTATGGCGGTTACGAGCCTGAAACGCACAGCATCAGAAGTCTCATACACTCTTCTCCCCTCCCCAATGCTGTAAAAAATAGGAGATTATGATTCGGATAATTTACCTGCAGCTCCTGGTAGAGTTTCCTCAGCTCCAGGGCTGCGGGACCAGACAGGGGTGATCCTTTCTGGCCAGTGGGGGCCCCCTGGGACCCGGCGTGTGGCCCCTGAGCTGGTGAGACAGAGTGCAGCTGAAGGCGTCCTCTCCTCAAATCATCCAGCTGCTGGGTCAACTGGTAAGACCATTTAGAGAGGGCTTAACAACTTAGTTTTGCTTGATTTTGACAGTTATCCCAAAGACTTCACTCCACCTGAGTGACAAACAAGCCCCCACGTTACCTGGTCCACTCTGACCACAGCAGACTGCAGCTCTGCCTGCTTCTCCTGAAACAGGCTGCTAACATGGTTGATCTCTGCAGCTGCACACAAACACCAGGACAAGAGAAACGAGACAGAAATAGTTCAAGTTAAACCAAATCCCTATCATTGTCTTTGCCTACAAATTAAGCCTATTTAAGTTTGCCTCTATGTTTGCATGGCTGCTCACATCTACAGCAATGTGAACAGGGTTCCCTCATACCATACACTATTTTACTATTAATATGTAATCATAAACTGCAGCGTCTGTAAGCCATAGTCATACTGTAATCTCTGCATAATGTGGTTGTGCTTACAGAGGTTTCCGTTGATCAGTTTGCTGTAGTCGACTTGTCCTCTCATTGCTCGGATCTTCTTCAGCTTGGCTTCCTGAGTATCCACCCGCTCCTTCAGCCGCTGCAGCTTCTCAGCTTCAGACTAAACAAGTGAGGTAAAAGAAAAAGACAAAAGCTTAAATACTTATTTGCATTTTCATCTAATTTGAATCAGCATTTAATGTTGCAGAAAGAAATAAACGTGTTTCCGTAACTTTAGTTGAATCAACAGTGTCTATTCTTAAGTTTTCACGCTATACCAAACATTCACTCAACAGATGGTATTTAGTGAACACTAGTGATTAAAGTGTATAGATTTAACAGTGGGGCTTCGACTAATAAACCTTGGAGCTTACTCCTGGGTTAGCTTGCAAAAAAGTGTCTTGACTGACCACTCTAATGTATAAATGCAAAATAAAAGACTGATAAAAGACGAACAGCCCACCTGCGTCTGTCCCTGGTTAGATCTGCCTCCCTGGTGAAGATACCTCAGTCTATGCTCCTGGAAGAAGAAAAAAACAAAAGTTGAGGACACACACACTTAAGTTTACTGTGTTTCAACAGCTTCACATTCATCAAGTTGTCTTTTAGAATGTTCTCACTGATGCTGTCAAAAAAGAAAAAGAATGAAAATGTTGCAGTTGCAAGTGTCATTTGTTATTACACTGATAATGGCATCATTTCCTGTGATCATAAAATGGAGAATATTTAAATCAAATACAATTTACTAGTTTGTAATGTCGCCATTGAATCACTTATTTCTTCACGAGAGATTTAACGTAATAATTATGTAAGCAGTGATATCCAGAGACCTTGCCATGGATTCAATGATGGCAGAGTAGCTGGAAGATGACACATTACACATTTTTTTTTTTACATGCAAAAATGAATTGTCTTAGTGAGACCTTATGTCATACTCCATGCCTCTGTACTAGCACCACCCTCCCACCCTTTTCACCATGTCATGTAAAGTTTCAGAAACATAATATTTGATAATAAATTGATTTATTTTGCATCCTTATTTCTATACACACATTGTAAAGCAGAGGAGGAACAGACAGACAGACAGGCAGAGAGAGAGAGAGGCCCGTCCTGTGTGATGCTGACTGAGGCAGTTTGCAGCTCTCTCTGTATCGTGCTGGCACGTAGTACAGCTGACCTGTGTGTCTCTCTCAACGCACAAACACACGCACACACGCAGAGGAAGAGAGAAATGGAATGTTGGCAAGAAGCCTCCCATCATTCACTGGACACACACACACACACACACACACACACACACTGATAACCCATTACATAACAGTAGCTTGTTTCACTAAATAGGCAGGGGCAGGGATAAAAGTGCATGTGGTAGGTGCCAGTACAGTAGCTGTGTTTAGAACTTTCTTCCTGGAAGTCGTCAATAAATTATATTAACGTTTCGAGGCTAGATCTGCCTCTACAGACAAGGAAATACTAGAAACACTTACACAATGGAAGGACACACTTAATAGCTGTCATTAAGCAGGGGAACTGCTGCTTTTGAAAATGCTGAATATCAGCATAATGTCGCCAAATAAAAAAAACGTCATACCACAGTTGGCCTTGAAATACCCGAATTGGCTAAATCAATGCTGTGGTGGTTGAAAATATCCCATTTCACTTTAGGGAAATGAATGGAGAGACTTTAACTATTTGAAAGAATCAGATTTTTTTTGTTGGTTCCCCTTTCTGTCCCCTTCCTGGAGTATAACTCTGCTTAAACTTCCCAGCAGCTCCCCTATGACCTAATTTCCTGTTAACTCAAGGGTCATTTCCTAGTGTGGGAATGGCCATGATCGGTGTCTCACACACACACACACACACACACACACACACACACACACACACACACACACACACACACACACACACACACACACACACACACACACACACACACACACACGCACACACAATACCTAAAGCTGAATGGTTTTCCATTGGCTCAAATGGAGCTGTTCTTTTCCTTCCAGACCTTAAACCCTGACCTGATCACATGTCCTGTTTTGCAAGGAAGATGTATGACCCGAGATCCTCACGCACTCACACACACACATATTTCTCCAAGGCTGAATGGGGCCTCAAAGCCGACCATTTCAGACAGACTCTAGTATATAACCTTACACTAACTGACAGGCAATCCATCCAACAGCTCTGTCTCTGTGTGTGTGTGTGTGTGTGTGTGTGTGTGTGTGTGTGTGTGTGTGTGTGTGTACGTGTGCACAAGTTACCTTGGCGACCAACATCTGTTGCTGAGCCTCTATTTGTTGCTGTTGTCTTGTGGCCATTTCCTGGAGCTCAGAGAGGGTCAGCTCCACACGAGGAACCTACACACACACAAACGTTACATATATTAAAACAATAAGTCCATAGAAATAGCTTTGTGTTTCTCCCTGTGTATCTCTAATTACGGTTTCCATACATCACACTCAACTGAGTTTAGTCACTGACAAGATGAAAACCCAAACGGCTCAAGGAGATAAATGCTAGACTACAGCGCACAGCTGCACACACATATCACCTCACACTTCAGGTCGCAGAGCACCTCCAGTGTGCTACAGAAATGTTATTAGGCTAGCAGCTGGTGGCCTTGGCAGAGTGACAGAATTATAGTGTGTGTTCGGGTGGGAAATCGCCGGAATCCTATCTGCTCTGGTCATTTCAGGTGTGTGACATCACAGACATCAACATCAGCTGGAAAAAAATCTAATCCGGCTGATCATTTTCGCTGCATTGTACTATCAGAGGAGTGTTTTATCAAACGGGGCAGAACACTTTGTTATGTAGCTGTGTCTGTGGATGTTCTTCAGGACAAACATTTCTATGATCGTACATTGAAATGTGTGTGCGTAAGGGAGTGGGGATAAAAAAAAAAATATCTTTTTTCAGACAACAACGGAAGGTTTCTGCCGAGTCACATCCTGCTATTGTGTATGTTCACTCATGGACACACACGCACACACTACAGACGGTCTGTTTCACTCGTTTTCAGTATGCATTGAAAAGTGACTCTCCTCTGTGTTAATAGTCAACACATCAGATACAATTTAAAACTTTCTAAACATTATTTGGTTGATTATCTAAACGCTGGCTGTTTCCACGTGCCCGATAGAAAACAGCTTTCTACTAGACCTCTGACTGTATAGTTATAACACCATAAGACGTGCTGTATGACAGCGTCAGCCCTATGCAGCTCTGCACAGCATCAAATAAAGCTATAATGTAGTGTACAATACAACACAATGACAGAATATCAAGCAGATCTTTGACCATCAGCAAAACGTGTAAATGACTTAGTATGATGTTACATTATCAGTAATGCTTATTGCATAATGTATTCATTCAGGCCTACTCCAGGCCTACTTAAACATGGCTGGGACCAAAGCTGTGAAAATGTAGTTTTCTACCTGGGATTAAAAAAGACTTCTGCACCGCCAAATGGCCTCAAACAGGGGCACAGTTTCATCTTGTTCTTGTTCCAGACAAGAAACACTGATGAATGGCACAAAGAGAATAAGTATCTGCCATTTTAGGAGTCATTATGAGACTAATGATTATGGTTAATATGCATATCTAACACAGAGGTCACACAGAGAACAAACTGTTGTGAATATAAAGTCAGTCACACTGCAAATGTCTTAATACTCTCTTGCTTTAACCGTTAAAAAGATATAAATAAATAATAATATGGATCGCAGAATAAAAATGTCCATCAGCTATATTAAAACATGTGTTTTGCTGAAAAGTAGTGCTATAATAAATAAGAAGCTCACAGAATTGTAGTTTTGGATGTTGCCTATGCTGTAGGGCCCCTCTGTATATGGAAATGAGGATGTGTATACAGCTTTTTAGGTTAAATTAATTGCAGTCCATTGCAATGATTTGTCTTTGAAGAATGTAAATAGATCAGGAAGGGGCCTGAACTGAAGTTTTCTCCATAGAAATTTGCCCGACCAATGTTATGTATTGTAGTGACTCTTTTACTGGACGCTTCCTAAGAATTTGAGGTGGTCAGTTAATTTAAAGTGTTTATGGTGTAAATATCCTCACGAAGAGATAGAACTGTTGAAGAGTCAGTTCATCCGCATTAACAGACAACATTGAACAATTTTCTACTTTTGAGATCACTGCCAGCCCTCCGATACACCCCTCCATACAACTTTTTCATCTAAAAAGAATGTCCCAGATACACTAAATAAGACTTGTGTGCTTTGAAAAGATTTTTATCTGAAAAAAAGGTAAAAAAGGCTAAATGTTTTGTGAAATTGTATATATTAGTTGGTTGAACTGACCCTTAAGCAAGAACTTTCATCACAGTCTTGATAAACGTATCCACTCCAGCTGTCTGTACTGAGCATTGCCATGAAACATGCTGCAGATAATTACAGAGGCCTGTAGTCATTTGGATTTAAGGTTTAAGGGTCTCAAAAGGATCGTAAGCTCAATTTTGCTAAATGTTCCAAAAAGTCTTTGTATATACCAGTGGAGTCTCTATTGCCATGACTCAAGGAGGAGCTGATGAAAAACTCCATTACCCTGAAATGAGCCCTGAGGGTAATGGCAATTCTTAGATATGAAATCATTGAAATAAATTAAACCCACTGGCCATTTAACAACCCGGGGATCGGAAGCTCCAACTCTGGCAGCATGAGCGCTATGCTAAATATCAGCATCAGTGATTAATGACACTAATAGCCACTGTGCTATCACTGCCTCCAGGCTGACTCATTTCATTCTCAAAAATGTAATGCAGACTCACAGTATTTCCAACATAATGCAGACTACATCATGTTCTAGACGATGACATTACACACATTACTCTGGTTTTCCAGTCAGTGGTGCCACATGTCATTAGCTTTCTGCTGACCCGTGGGATTCTGCAGATTCTCATTTTCATGCTCATTATGAAGAGTCTGCATAAACAAACGGGTCTCTGGCTAATGCTTTCTGGTTTCACCTCAAAGGAGACCACACACCGGCAGTGTGATTAGAACATCGGTGTCATCATGACATCTTTGTGAGCAGCGATGCAGTGGTATATGGATAGATAGAGCTACGTGAAGTTTTCCTTGAACATCTATCTTCATGAAATGTATTTCACTTTGATACACTCATTTGTGAATGGACTCGTATGGAAGCAAATGAAGGACATAACAATTAGAGTTTTATAAGGGGTTGAATATGTCATTGTGAAAATGAAATACTACTAAAATACTGCATTAAGTTGAAATTTTAAATGAATAGCATTGAGACATTAAACTTGAAAACCATCAAGGTGAATTTATTCCATCTCGAATCTCCTTTTTAAAATTTCTTCCTACAAAAATTTTAGTGTCTGAGTCTTGGAGCACATCTGGTTCACAGCTAAGCTGATAGGACAGACATCTGACTGCTATTCAGTTGCCCAGATGTTTAAATATTCTTGAATCTTGAATTTTACTGACTGGATTTTTTGACTTAATTCTATTTATAAATAAAGTTTATAATACTGGACTCAATTCAATGTCTGAATTTGCAAAGTCTTAAAAAAACACATTTAAAATCAAGTTTGAAAGCTTGAATCAATCTTCTGAAAATTCAGAGAGGGGGAATTCATACCACATACATTTAGAAAGATGGCTTTCAAAATGAGGTATCGCAAAGCTATGAGTTCAGTGGCATTTACGTTCAATTCAATATGCTTTATTGGAATAAATGTTAAACAAGTGTTGTTGCCCAAACAGAACAATCAACAATGAAATACTTTATAAGAGAAGATGTAAATTTGATAATTACACTACACCTTTAAAGTTGGTTAATAATAAAATAAAAATAGCAAAATACCACCTGAATAGTTCTTATCAACTTTTTTTGTGTTACATAGTGTGCGGCTGGATGTATGAATTGTGTATATTTTCAACAATAACTATAAAGTAGTGACTAAATTTCACATTTGGTATTTAGTTGCTTGTAAGATTAAAACCCTTATGCTGTTTTTTCTTCCATTTAAGTGCATAAGATGCATTAAAAAAGTGAGTAAGCAGATATTCTTTGAGCTTTCACAACAGCATTTTACAGGAAGCCTGAAAAATGTTCAACCTAAAACCCTAAAAAGCAAACATTTAAAAGAATATGTGGATAAAATATGCAACACTATTTGCATTGTTAACACCCTCGACAACACCCAAGAGCAGTTGATTTAAAAGATTGTCATTGGTTGTAATAAAGATCACTTGTCTGTCCAAACAGTTTGGTCAGTAGTGTGACATTTGTGAGCTGTGATTTTCTGTCACTGAAGTTTATATCCTCTAGGCACTGCCTTTCTAATCTCTCTAATGATGACATGCATCCTAGGGCTACAGAAAAGTTAACAATTGGCCTGACACTTAACAATGGTGTCATTCATTCTGCTGCTCACGCTGTCAACACATCTCTGCAGACTGTGCCGCCGGGAGCGCCCCGGCCGACGTTAACATGCAGCCTCAGTCAGCCTCCCCTTGTGCTGTATTTACCTGCAGGCTGTCCCATGTGATCCTGCAGGAGCGGACTTTAATTTTGCTGCATTGTCCTTCAACAGTAAACTCCTGCACCAGATCCACCTCGTTCCACTCCATCCTCACACAGAAAAAGACCCTTTTGTGGTTTCGGAAAGGAATAAAACAAAAAAGAAACGCTGCCAGAGGCTTGACAGAGAGGAGCTTGGACGAGGGGAAACGGGAGCGATCCTTATCACAACTTTCCCTCTCGTCCGCCCGCTGATGTGCTGTGATTTACGACACTCTCTCCCCCTCTCCCTCTCCCTCTCTCTCCCTCTCGCTCGGCTCCCACCTCTTCCTCTCTCTCTCTCTCTCATACAAACTCTCTCCAGCATTGGTGTGCTCTCATATGACGTGTAAAGCCCACTAATGTGACACTGCATTCAATTACTACAGTTAACAAACATGTACACCTATAAACCAGTACAAAAAGAGGGGGAAAGTCATCACACCATCCTCTTTTTTACTCTTTTTCTTTCCTTCCATCTTTCTTTACCTCCTTCCCTTCTTACACCTCTCATCATTTTTCTGCATCACCCTCCTCCTCCCCTCCTGCCTCACCTTCTCCATCCTTCTTAATCCCCATCTCTTTCTACATCTGCATTCCTTCATCTCTCTTTCTCTCAATCCTTGTCATCCATCTTCCACCGCTTTTTTTGCTGCAGCGACATCCCCTTCTCTCTCTCTCTCTCTCCCTCCCCTCACACCTCCCTCTTTCTTTCTCCCACTTTCTCTCAGAAAGGGAAATCACTGCACCACAGACCGATGGGGCAGTAGCTGCTCTCAATCAACCTCCCGCTCCAGATGTGTGTTATGGAGAAGAAGGTGATGACGCCGGCAGATAAACCGCCGTGGCGACGTGCACGGCGATCTCCCGGCACACACTGCCACCAGGACGTGTCCTGCGACACACACATGTATGTGCACAAACTCGGACACGCGCTGGAATAACAGCTGACTACTGCAGCGTCATATTGTCCTCCTCTTTTTCCTCTGTCTCGCTCTCCGCAACACACACACACACACACACACACACACATGCACAGTGGCATGTGACTTAACTGCTGCGTCACACATTTTTTGTTTCACTCTGAAACAGACACACATCTGTCTCATTCAGATAAACACACACACACACACACACACACACACACACACACACACACACACACACACACACACACACACACACACACACACACACACACACACACACACACTCAGAGACACACACATCCAGTAATGAAAGCAGACTGGATTTTTTGCCAGTGCTGCTATTCTGGGTGCAGGCATCTGTGAAAAAAACGGTCACATTCATATTGATGAGGTATGACTTTGCACATTGCATATTCACAATTTGAACATGTTACAATTATGTTTTCAGAAAAGCCTTTTTATTCACTTTTGCCAAACGTACTTGTTACTGAGCTCTTAACTCACTTCACAGCAGGATGTGAGCATATCAGTAATCTAATGGATCAAAAGCTGGACTTGAATCATATTTCTTGCATACATGTGAAACACTACTAGATGTTGGCAGAGCTTAGTGCTGCCAGAGTGAACGGCTTTCTGCCCAGATTTTGAAAATCTTCCTCAAAAATTTAAAATCTCATTGAATGGGAAGACTTGTGATAATTTAGGATACTTGGCCAGTTTACCTTGATTAAATGTTAATGTGAATGTCAGCTCTTACTGCGAGCCAGTTAGCATAGATATTGTAAAGGACGCGCCATAGTGAATGTAATCTGCCACAACTTTAAGAAAAAGAAGAAGAGGCGTTAAGAGGGCACCGACTTGGGAAGGCTCGACCTACTGTGATTAAATCCTTATAAAAGCTTCCATTGGTTCATATAAACGACATTTTTAGTGCTTGACGTGACTTTAGCCAAGACTTTCCAGAGATTTACTTGGATAACTAACTTTTTGATTATAATAACTGGCTTTGAGTTTCCCCAAACCACAAAGCACACTCTAATAAAACAGAAGACCAGAGGAACAAATCTTCTGAACACTTTTTTCTAGCACTCATATTATTCAGCCACATAACATATCATGGAGGATCAGAGGAGCAAAATTCCTTCCAACCACAGGATTTACCCAATAATGGCCACAAAAACACAAAAACAGAATATCATATCCTACTAAAAAATAAATGTTATTTCATAAATACAAAGAACAAATAAATCTCCTCTCCAATCCAAAGCAAAAAAAACAGGCTACTTTTATGATAACTGTGGCAGGCTCAAGGCTTTGACTGGGCCGGCAACACTGGTACAGGCTTTCCAGTTGCAAAATCTTAGTGTGTCATGAACCGGTCATGTGGCACAGAAAAGTCTTCACACTGTTTTCTCTGTATCCTAGTGGGAGCGATGCCATGCAGTCAGCATGTAGAGACTTACTGTGAGGGTTTATTCGGGATGAAGGGGAGTAATGTGCAGGACAATTTATGAGTTTGATTAAAAAGTCCTATTAAGTGCTTTAATATTGAATGCAATTGTCGGCCGCTGTATTGGTGTCAATAGATTATCAAGTAGTCAGAACTGTAAAAAGAGATACTTCTGTACTAACAGCAATCATTCAGAACAACTAGATCATGATGGTCAGCCCAGCCCTCTCATGTTGCAGCTGTTCGCGGGTCTTTGAGGCCGCTTCGTATGTTGCGATCAAGGATATAATCTGAAGCACATGGGGATTTTTGACCTTCTCAGTGTGTGAGTATTACATTTCCAAACAGCGTGTATGCACACATATACGCGGCGCACACACACAGAAAAACACAGACACGTTGTTCTGATCACACGTCCCTCCAGTAATGGAACCCATCCCCTTCCCATCTGCCGTACGCCTCCAATAAAAATATTCCTCCTAATCTGCAATAACAGCCTTCAGACATTCCTGCAGCCACCGGCTGAACCAAACGGGGGAAACTCTGTTTTCAGAACCGCTCCGGTGACCAAAGGTTCACACAGCAGGGTGGCCTGCAGGTTACAGAGATCATCATGTAACTGAGAGGTCACGTCTTTGAACCCAAACCACTGACGGATCGTTCATCAACAGCCATGTGTCCTCCTCGGGCAGAGCAGTGAAGACCGGCTGCAGGATCAAGGAACGAAAACAGGACGAATTGCTTGATTTCAGGCATGTTCACTCAAGTTCTCTGGCTGACAAAACTCCAACCCGGTTCATCCAAACAGGGGCTTTCCAACAACTACAGAATGATTTTAAATGTTCTTGATGTATGAATTATATAAATTATATTTCTAGATGTCAAACTGTCA
The DNA here is from genome assembly GCF_027596085.1 of Anoplopoma fimbria. NCBI lineage: Eukaryota > Metazoa > Chordata > Actinopteri > Perciformes > Anoplopomatidae > Anoplopoma > Anoplopoma fimbria. The sequence goes on from NC_072463.1 coordinate 16,444,702, forward strand.
TCACAGCATTAGCAAAGTGAACTTTAGTCACATCTATTGATTTGAGTCCCAGAACCAAGACTATCACATAACATACAGAGGCATTTCTAGTGATGACAGTGAAAACATTCATCTTAATCTCTACATCAACACAACCCCTGACACGTGTGTTTTTGCCAAGAGCATACAAACACACAAATACACATCTGACTTCTTAATATATCCCTCAGCAGGGCTCTCACACGCAGCTGTATGGGGTAGAGTTACACACAGTAGGATCAAGAGACTTGATTGAGTGCGTCCGTGCGTGTGTTGACTCGAAACGTGCGAGTTCTGAGTTTTGGGGGCGAAGTTTAAAGGACGCTGTCGTAAAGCGGGAGAGAGGAGGGAGTGTTGGGATAGGACACCGGAGGAATAAACGCCTTCTCTTTACTGTCTGCAGAACACTAGTGCTATTACCGAACACATACACGTTTCCTTGAAGCCTGAGAAGTGGATTTTTTGTGTGATATGGGATCCCGCTATACTCGCTGGATCTCTTGACATTGCGAGTATCAAGCCGCTGTGCAAGGTAACTAGGGACGATGAATACCTGTGAATGTCATGGCAATCAATATTTGAAAAGAAATGTCACTCTTTATCAAAATAGTGGATTTACTGACCAACTGACCAGCATTGCTACCCCTTGGCCCTGGGTGTTAGCGCGGCTAAAAAAAAGTGACATTCTCCCTACTAATTGTTTGAAAAAAAAATACATCAACACCGCCTGGTTTCCCGTTTATAGACAAGAGGGATGGCTGAATTTCTGTAGTCGTATAGGTAATATTGAAAATGCATTCTGCTGCAAAGAGTAATGTCATTAGTGTTGAGGTGAGTGATGAATAACAAATCTAAAACTGCTGTACACAAAAAAAAGAAAAAATATATATATATTTCTCACACACCCACTAATGTCAGCGCTGTCATGTTAACATCATTCTGTGGGAGGAAACAGCATCTGGTGTGTATGTGTGTGTGTGTCAGTGAGAGCTATTGGATATGATTATATATATATATATCCAAAAGTCACACCCTGACATGAAGTCATGCATCCACAGCCCTAACAAAAAAACACACACACACACACACACACACACACACAACAACACACACACACACACACACACACACACACACACACACGTACAAACAGACAAAATAACGCTGTAAAGCCCAAACACAAATGGCCAAAAGACGTCATACCTCTCCTGCACTAGGCATTCAGTTTAAACCACACTAACCTAAACACACACTGTGCTCTGATTGTGCGACACTAACACACACACACACACACACACACACACACACACACACACACACACACACACACACACATAGAAACACACTGCCAGCAGTCCCGCCCTTACACACAGACAAATCTGCCTGTCTGCCAATGTGTGCGAGTGCGTCGTGTGATTGTAGTTTGGATTGTGAACAAAGTCAGAGACACAACTTTCAAAAACTTAAAGGGGAAAAGAAAGTAAGGCACATTTACACACCAAAAATAAAAACACATTTCAGAGTCACCTCCACATTCACTCCCATTTCCAGTGTTCTATTATGTATGACAAGCTGATGGGAGAAGAAAGCAACAGAGTGGAGACTGGGTTGAAAGTTTAAGGCTTCACACACACACACACACACACACACACACACACACACACACACACACACACACACACACACACACGCTCATACAAACACCAACAGAGCAGAAACACATTTCCTAAACTCACCCCCACGCTCCTGTCTTGTCTCAAACTCTTTGTTTGGGCTTTAAACCAAATGTTTAAAAGGTAGAGGACGAAAAAAGACGGATTCCTCAAAGACGACCGTGAAGGAGTGCACTAAGTGAGAGGAAGAGGAGAGGGAGGAGGAGGAGGAGCTGTTTGGCTGGCTAACAATCCTCTTAGCCTGGTTATGTCATGGGACCAAGCTAATCCTACCTTCACTGACTGACCGACACATACACACTGGCTGACTAATCAGCAGACTGACCAACACAGATACACACACGCAAACATGGTCGGTGACTGGCTACCCGAGGCCTAACCCACATGCACAAAGCAGTCCAGTCTGGGGTTAAATACAATAGCTACCATGGTTGAAAATAGATGTTATTGATGAATGAAAAGCTGCCAGCATGAGGTCAGCTGCTCTTTTTACTACATGACTCATTATTTTGTAGGGAAGACAACAGGATAAAGCAAACTAGCAAAACACAACAAAGCCAACAGCAATTAGTCAGGCTAGTGACAAACGGCTAATTCCTATTTTAATTATTTTCCCTTTGTCTGTGAATACAGTAATTATACTGTGAGAATATAATAGTATGTACAACATGTGTGTTGTACGTGTGTGTGTGTGTGTTCGTACTTGTAGAGAACTATAATCATCACTGTCACTAATCCGTGGGCATAATCCCCTAGACTACACACATACATACAAACAGACCTGCACATACGTTGTACTGTAAATATGTGAACACTCACACACACGCAGCAAAACATTTTTAAAATGTTTGATTTGCATTCCTTGCAATAACTGAGCCTGGTTTAAGTAAGATCCAAGCTCTCTCTAACATTAAGCTTGTAACACTTAATATTTGAAGTCTGCCAAATATCACAAGCAGCAGCTTGTATTATAGGAATTTCAAGAAACATCAGCCAGTAGATCAACAGCAGGGTTTTTTTTAAAGGCGAGAGTTTTTTTTACATAGGACAGAGCTAGGTTAGCTGTTTACCCCAGCTTCCAGGCTTTATGCTAAGCTATGTTAAGCTGAACTGTTCTTTTAAAGAATATTTGAATGTGCAGCTTTAACAGGGCTTGTGTAGGCAATAGGTTTATAATATCTGAAAGGTGAAACAGAGGGTTCAATACATATTGTTCTTTGAAGGCTTAAGATTATGGACATTAGGTTTAGAGATTAGTATTTGGTAAATCTGATCTTTTTCGTACTCTAAGGGAACTGTTTATGTACAGTATTTGTGTTTATATATGCTTATTTTTATCAAGTAGCCCATCCATGAAATAAATGTGGGCAAGGTCGTTACCATAAACCCCAGGCGTATACTGTAGGTATCGACTTTACAAGTTGCAGGGCAGATATCTTTATATACACAATGCACAATAGACCTTGGATGTTGAGATTGAGCTTGTTAGAGAAGTATCCTGTCCTGGACTTTCAGCCCAGCCAAGCCCTGCTCCAGCCTGTTTGTGTGTGTGTGTGTGTGTGTGTGTGTGTGTGTGTGTGTGTGTGTGTGTGTGTGTGTGTGTGTGTGTGTGTGTGTGTGTGTGTGTGTGTGTGTGTGTGTGTGTGTGTGTGTGTGTCTCCACCTACCTCGTCATTAGCACTCTCTGTTGCTTCTGTGGTCCAGCTCTGCTCCAAAGGCTGCGGACTTCCTGCACAAAGATGAACAATGACAAGAAAGTCTAAACATGAAATATCAAACAAGGTAAAGGGTGAGTTAAGCCTTGTGGCCTTCTAAAGATAAATGGACAAGCTAGATTAGTTTTAGGGTATAAGGCACTTTCCATTACACTGCATACACATCATAAATTTACTATTTCTATCAAAATGTATGTATGTATGTATGTATGTATGTATGTATGTATGTATGTATGTATGTATGTATGTATGTATGTATGTATTGCAAATATATGTATACCTTTAACAATTGTTTTTCATATTGTACGAACATGTTTTGATATTTCTCACATCAGTCTGTTCTTGTCTTATTATTCTACAGTGTTTTCTGGTGTCGTGTACATGTTACTGTGTTAATGTGTCCTTATTCATATTCAGCCTCTCTTAAGGATGCAGAGAAAGTTGTTGGCAACTTGCCTGAAACACAAAGGACAAGGTGTTGACTGCTCAGGCAATATGGCTATATTGCAAAACTATTTAATGCCACTGGCTAAAGACAAAAACACATTCAATGTTGAGTGGAAAAGAGTGAAATCTCCCTCATCTTATCCCTACCCAGCTCCATCTTTCTCTATGTGTACAATCTAAAAATAGCATCATTCCTATTATTTCTACTAAGACCAGACAGGCTCAATGTGGGCTAATCCCAGCCAGCTCCAAGTTTCACCTCTAGTCAATAGAGCAGCCAATGCAGTAATTGAGCTGACGACTTTGTGTCTTACAATCAATAAAGACCTCAAAACAGTATTTAAATTCAGTTGAGAAGTATATTTAACAGAGAAGCCATCGTTAAAATAGTATGCTAATAATAATGGGTAATCTATGCAAACAGGTAGAAAAACACCATTGTTAGTTGGGGTGAGTCGGGATTCATGTCTGACTGATTAATTACCTCTGTTTTGTCCCAATACGAACATTTGGCTGATTATTTGGAAGGCGAGCAGTGTAAGCTTCTAAGAAGGAGGTGGAGTCCTTGTGTGGGAGGTGCAAACTCGCCACAGGCACCTTCGATAAGCCACGGAGGGGCAGAGGATGTTAAATTACCGGGGTGAAGGCAGTACATTAGAGTAATGTGTTGCTCCGCTCCATGGAGAGCAGATGGCTAGATTAAGAAAGTTATTTTATGATAATAGGTGAAGAGTCAAACACAAGTTGGCAGCAAACTGGAGGGACTGTTTGGATGATGAAAGATTGGAGGTCATTCATGACAATTGTGTGTTGAATGGCAATCATTCATATCAAAACCACATCTGTGTTATAGTCTGGTGCTGGAAACGGGGGAAAAACAGAATCTTGTTTCCACAGCAGCACTTTTTCTTTTTTTTGTATTATCTTAGTTTAGATCTCACCCTGCTGCTCCTAAACCTATTACAGATCTGCTGGCACACAAACCGCGACTGGGTGGAAAATGACAGGGATAGAAAACTGCACCAAAAACCTGTTCATAGTCGACCGACCGCTCAATAGGAATGAGAGAAGCATAAACGGGTGTAGACTTAGCTCAGATATTATTACAAACAATCAAAACACACATGGGAAAACCTTAACGGCCTCTATGACTTAGAGGCCGTTATCTGGCCAAATAGTGTTATGATTAATTTATTATTCACAATACACTTCACAGCTCACAAGCACATGGTAATGATGGGATTCTAATGAATGGTAATTATGTTTTTAATGAATGGGGAAAATCGGGAATGCACCAGCAGGTGGTGAGGTTGTCCTGTCCCTGCGGGGAGCAGACACAAAAACACACCACTGCGACAGCTATGACAGCAGCAGCCTTGCTAACATGCACTAATATTACAATATCATTCATTAATTGTTTTTTTGCTGAATAAGTTTAACAGAGAAAGGAAAACCATTCCTTGTGACTGTTTTGGTTTAGCATCAATGCTTAATGCTGAATCAATTGTGAAGTGTCTGGTCTTGTCTTTGTCCCTTTGACCCCTCAGGTTTATCTTGTTCATGTTATGTAACACTAATCATCTTATCTGGCTAATTACTGGGAGAGCCCCTGACCTCACCTCTAAATCTCATAGACACCACTAGCTCTCTGAGTTTGGGAGTTTTCTACATTTGAGTTAATGGTGCTTTATACTGGGAAAACATCTATTTGTAAGCTGTAGCTGAGTCAGCTGATATACTCATATTTGACAACTGGTTGTAATTGCTGTGTGTGTGTGTGTGTGTGTGTGTGTGTGTGTGTGTGTGTGTTGTGTGTTGTGTGTGTGTGTGTGTGTGTGTGTGTGTGTGTGTGTGTGTGTGTGTGTGTTGTTTTTGCTGTACCTTGTGTCCAGGAGGGGCAGTGTCGGAGGTAGAAGCTGACCTCCGGCCTCCTGGCTCCCCACTGCTGGAGAAGATCCAACAGCAACACCTCATGAGGGAGAACTCGCTCTGAGAAGAGACAGAGGTTGAGAAAACGTTAGCAACGCTATTGCAGAGTGTGCTTTATTGTGGTTCACCCAGAGAAGACATAAATTAGATGATTATATTATATAAATGAATATATATTATTTACATACTATAATTTGAAGTTCTACTTTTCAGAACATTTTCACATTTACAATTAACAGATACACTGTCTGAGTAAACTGATAGTTTTGATCACTCATTTATTTTATTACTATTAGTAGTAGTAGTAGTAGTAGTAGTAGTAGTAATAGTAGTACTATTAGTATTATGAAAAGTAAGTATTATTATTAGAATTATTATTACTATTATTATTATTGTCTCCTTTTCAGGGGTTTGGAATTATATTCAACCATCCCCCTGATTGGTCAGTCATACCAAAATCATGCACAGCAGCCCAACAAGATTGTAGTGTATTTTTTCATCCAATTGTAGTTCCCGAAGTTCCAAAAGATGCCAAAGTGGTCTGGATGAACTTTGTGAAAATGTGTATGAAAGTCTTGGGTTTGAATATTTGACTCAGTGTAACCATCATATATTTCAGCTTTAAAGCTAGTTAAATGGGAAATGAAAAAGTAAACTGGACGTTGATAGGTTGTATTAAACACAGCAAAGCTTAAAATAATGTTAACCTATTGTTAAAACCTTTCTCCATGATACAAATTTAAACAAGAGGTTAAACCACTCCACAAAAAATGTACTTGTATTATTATTATTCTTTATCTATAACTCAAACTCTCAAATTATCTGTAACTCTTGTATATGATTAAAGCAGACAATCTGAGTCATGTATTAAAGTGTTTTCAGAAACCCAGCAGCAACATTTTTCACAGCGAAATACACCAATCCATAGCTAACAATACACACACGTAGACAACAGCTTAGCACCCACACACACACACACACACCGGTAGTTAGGCCAGTTGTGGCCTTGAGGCATGGCCTCTCGTGGCACAAGCAACACAATTTACGCCACCATTTATTATGTGCTGCTTCACAGCGTCGACCTCTAAGAAACAGTATAGTATTAGAGCCATTTATAGCCTTCCTGACCACTCAGTCACACCACAGGGCTGCACAAACACACTGTCAATCGCCACTTCAACCTTTATGATTGAATGGATGTGGGCCACGCTTTAATAGACACAGCAGCTCTCAGTGTTTGCATGTGATGGACGGGTCTATTCAGGTTTACAATGGCATGCAATATACAGTCTGCACTCTTATTGATTTTGCAAGGTGTAGCCGTGATATAGGTCGGACTTTGTTTACAATCAGCTTCAAAGCAGACAATCTAGGCCAGAGTCACACTGTGATTATCCTGTCATATAATTCCAGATTATAATCATGTAAATACTTTAATCCTTTAAAAAGACGGTCAACAGGATGTCAATAGCCATTATATTAGTAATGGACATGATGATGAATTATTTTTGTGTAGAAATACCGGTCTGACGACTGTGAAAACAGCAAAACAACAACAATTAAAATTATAATCATCATAATTTTTTTAATGGAGCTTCAGTGGGTTCATGCTTCTCGATATCAATGTTCAACAAAAATACTCCCACAAAAAAAGGATTTCCACTCCCTCCCCTCTGTGATAAATACTAGATTAGAGTCATATCCATTTTATTCTTCTAATTATCACCTAGCAGTCTGTTGGCGCCTTGTTGCATATATACAGTATATATATATATATATATATATATATATATATATATATATATATATATATATATATATATCAATATTATGTTACTGTATTGCTTCAGATGAGCTCATTTGCTGCAGAAAGCTGATGCTACAAGGTGGATGCTAATGGAGAACCATGTAATTTATATATATACACAATAGTTTATCATCTGCATAGGCGGACACTTTCTGAAGATCTTATTTTACCTTTCTTAATTATTCTTGTCTGTTATAATTCCTTGCTTGGTTTAATTGTTTTAAATACATTCAAAATGTCAGAATTTGACTAATCTCACATGTGTAGATGTATAGATGGGAGTATATGTATGCATGGGTAGATGGCGCAGAGATGGACTCACCATGCCCATTCCATACTTCGGCTAGGTGACACTCTCCCTCCCCGGCTTCTTTGCAGTATTCGACCACGTCAATCACTCTGGTTGCCGGAGTAACCGGGACCTCAGTTAGCATCTGCTGGGTGTCATTGAGGTAAACGGTCAGGATCACCTGTAACCACAGAAACAAACATGTTAAATGTCGTGATACGTCTTAACCTTTTACCACCTTACCATTTTGGGAACATGGACCCTATCGATGATGTATTTCTCATTGATTACTGATTTGAATCACGTATGACGACATTATTAACTTGGTTAACTATTGGTTTACCAATCAATCAACACATTGTCAGTGATAACTACAAATAAATTACTCAGCCCTGTTCCTATCTCAGCAATAGGAGCAACTTTGTTAATTACATTCAGACTGAAGTGGAAAATCCAGGGGAAAACTTATGGTTAGCTCAAATAAACCACGTCTGCAGACAGTCAAAGATACATCAACAAACAGAGTGTGAATGGAGAGTGTTTCCAATCCACATAGACTGCAATAAATCCAATCAGGAGTGGCCCATTTAAATCCAGGAGGTTTAAGGCAACTTGGCCTGGAAAGCAGAAAAAAGAAACCCGAGCTGCTGATGTGAATTTGAAATCGAAAAATATTTTCAAGAAATCAAAATACAACATGTTAATGTAAAGTGATAAGAAGACCGTTGAGATCTCTAGGAAGGGAAAAGGCGCAGACTACGTTCAAAAGCCATCTATGAAAGCAGCTTGTAACATGATACAACCATTAATCTAACTAAACAAGACATTAATCACAGCTTAAATTACCTATCAATAAGTGCTTGGATATACACAGACACACGCATGCAATTCCCTCTGAGCTTTGACAAAGGTTTAACCTGATATAAATTGAATACTATGAAATTAATGGATTTTGTGTGTCCATATTTGGTCCGAACTGTTCGGAAATCAAGTAAATCTTATTTAGTTTAGTTAAGAATAAAATAGCATATGTCAATATTATTTCAATCAAGCTTTACGTTTGGTTTATCATTTTTAACTTATCTGAAAAAGCAATATATGACTTCAAAGTATCAGCTGGGTAGAAATGATCCCCTCTGAAATAATTTTGTTATGAAATTCTCCAAATGCTGCAACCAAAAGATTAAAATAGCAATCAGAAAAGGACATTCTGTGTTATCGTCCGTGATGTCATCGCCAGTGTCACTGGTGATGTCATGTCAGATCGGCAGTCGGCAGTTGAAAGATAAATTTAGGGTAATCTGGGATAGGAGCAAACAGACACACCGAGGCACACAGACAGATACATATACACTTTTACTCTCTCAATGTAGCATTTTCTTTCTCTCTCTTTCTTTCTCTCTCTCGCTCTCTCTGCTTCCTTTCCTCTCAAACATTTAAAATAACCACTGTACAGTAATCGTCAGTATTCAGTACACCTATCCCAGATCATGTGAAGTATTCTCTGTTTGCATGCAGACGGACTGAGCAGGGACACATTCTCTTAAGCTTGGATTAGACATACACACACACGCAAAAAACCCTGCAAACACAGCAGGGGTTTTACTAGTCCACAAATCATTTAAAGCACGGCTAATCTTGGCCTCACGAGGGCTGAAATGTTTCAGTTTTACATGGTGGGAAACAGCATTTCTTTCACTGAAGGGCTGTCGGCAGAGATGAAAGGGGCGTTTTATATAATCAAATCATTCAGAGTGTTTTTTTCTCATTTGAGGCAGATAGAAGCAAGACACTTTCCTAAAAAACACTTTCCAAAATTGCCCTATAAATGCAGCACATACTGTCATTTTGCGTTGGGACTCTCTGCAGTTACGCCTCTTGTTCTCATACCTGGCACCATCATAGAGGTCCAGTAGTAGTAGAAGTAGAAGGCCTGAAGTCCGTCAGTCATGCCGACTTGGAGACTTTCTTGCTGGATTCAGCGTCTTTTAGAGCTAATGCTGCTAAGTACTTTCACTGGTAAAGACTTGGCAACACTTTCTCAGTTGAATTTTACAGACTCTTGCCAGTTTCTCAACATTTGCCAAGCATAGCTTCAAAACTCTGGAAAGGTTTTGTTCTCTGTAACAGAACTTCAAAAGTAGCAAGATGAAAAGGGTCCGACCTGAGATCACTGAACTGGACACCCTCTGATATTTTACATTTGACTGGACTGCTTTCACACAGCGCTTTAGCCAACCCACCCACTCACACCCACACACACACACACACACACACACACACACACACACACACACACACACACACACACACACACACACACACACACACACACACACACACACACACACACACACTTATACGCATACACATACATCAAAAGTGGCAAAGCTACCATGCACGGAACTGGCCTCATTATTGGAGGCATTTTGGGGTTCAGCGCAGAGACTTGCTCAAGGACATTTTGACATGTGTACAGGAGGGGCCGGGGACAGGGGCCGGTTTCTGGTTTCCATCCATGCAGTGTACCTTTTGAACTGTAAATGAGCTGCTTTGTGCAGTTGCAGATGTCTAAAGTTCCTCGCTTTTTAGTATAAAATTACAATTAAAAATGACTTATCCTACTTAATCATATTGTGTATATTGTGTACTAAGAAGCCAACGCTATCTATACACAACTAATTAGATGGGCTTGTTGTGAAATTGTGAATTTCCTCATGTTAATTAATCATATAGGACATTCTCACAGCATTTTTGACTTGTCATAGAAAGGGAAGCACTGGTGTTATGAATAATATGAATGAAGGCTCAGTTAAAGTGTCCCACTTCCTCAAGACACAATACCAGCTAAATGGAATTCCTCCTAATTCATATTGGAAACCCAGTCTGCTGTGGACTTTCAATATGGCCACTACAGTGTAGATTACAATACTGACTTCCACTCGAAAAAAAACCTCTATAGATAGACCAGACTATATAGGTCAAAAGCAGGACAGATTTACCAAAACACTAAATCATATATTGCTGTTTGATGGCTACCATTAGCTTACCGGCATATTATATATATTGTTTTATTATATCTGTATAAGACTGAACATGTCCATATCTATGCATAAGAAAACATCCCAGAACATATCATAAAATAGCAATCTAAGAATGGTTTGTGAAATATGAAATAAAGTCACAAGTGCATTCTTGTTCTGATCTTTTGTGCATTTGAACATAATGAACTCTCAACGAGGACAACTTCTTTCTGTCTATCAGTGGACAGGACACATATAAAATAACACACACACACACACACACACACACACACACACACACACACACACACACACACACACACACACACACACACACACACACACACACACACACACACACACACACACACACACACACACACACACACACACACACACACACACACACAGGCAGATTGAGTTGTGGTTCCGGTGCTGAATGGAGTGACTCTGGCTATTTTAGGCATTAGAGAAGGAGAAAGAGATAGACAGAGTCAAATAGTCAGAGAAACAGAGTGAGACTTTATGCAGGCAAGAGTGACAAACAGACTAGTTTTCTCTGTTAGTGTGCCGCTGCAAAAAAAAAAGAAAAAAACACACATCAATGCTCATTTTATTAGTTACTCCAGGGCATTTTCAACACAGTGTTTCTCATTTTAGGAGGGGGTGGCGGGATGGCACAGTGGCCCCAGCCTAATACTGAACAACAGCAAACTCCACCACACTCTGGGCTTTCCTTACATACAATGCATGGCACTGCGATTTTAATTTGACCAGTCCTTTAGTGATATATCTGAGTCATAAAGTCAGACTCACCAATGGTTTGCTGTTCCTGAGCTTCTTCTTCTTCTTCGTCTTCTTCTGTTTCCTGCACTGACTTACTTTGAAGTTCTTAGACACAAACACCAGTCGCTCCAACAGCAGCCCAAAGAAACGCTTCATTGGAAAACCATCGTCCAGAAACACACGCAGGAGTGTGCGCGCGCTCGTGTGTGTGCATATGTGTGTGTGTTTGTTGTCTAAAGATCATTAGTCGTGTGATAGAGAGAAAGCAGTGTCTTTGTAGGGAGGGAGCGTGTTTGAAATGTGTGAATGTCAGAGCGCAAGGGCACGGAATACAACTATGAGAGCGTGTGTCGGTGAGGGTGGAGGGGACGGAGGGGAGGGAGGGAGTCGCCTTTCAGTAAATTTGAGGAGAGGGAGAGAGGGTGAGGAGGAGAGGATGATGGGAGATAAGAAAGAGAATCTGGACCCTTTTCATGGATGTTAGTGGGGGTGGACCGTGATATTGAACTGATATTGGTTTTTATTAGAAAAACAATATGGTCCATAAACACCATCCTCCTCTGATATGATGGAGGTGCTGCTGTTCTTATTGTTTGAAGTCAGGTGTGACATTAAAAGTAATGTGAGTCTGATGGGAGGATTTTACTCATCAGCCATGAATGTAATCATTACGAGGCCTCGTGGACCTGTACCAATTGTTTTGCCACTATAGAGGTGTAGCAAGTAACCCAGTTTAAGGTTGTCGACCAGTGGAAAAGTTTACTTTCTCATTATGGTGTTGACCCTTACAAAATAACCTAAAATAACTTTAAAAAATCTAGGAATTACATACTTTTTTGTGCTACAAAAACTGATCTTAAAGAAAAAAGGTACTACTTTACCTTATCAAGGTAAAGTAATGCAACGATTAAGATGAGGGTATAATCAGGTTATCTCATGTAATATATCAACTTTACATGTTGTGAATGTACTATATATATATATGTATATCTTTTCTAGCAATCTTGCACTCAGAAGGTGTCTTTTGTACACTATTTGTTCATGCTCAAAAGCATATCTTGCCATATTTGTTTCTGTAAACATTTTCCACATACCAACTAATGTACAATATTTCATACCAAAGTCTAGACAGCATCAGATGTGTACAAATATTACACAGCTGACTTCTTGATTAGTTCGAGCATGTGACGACTGATTTGTCGAGTCGTAAAAAAAGCCCCAGACTTCTCGATGCCAAAACATTTTTTTTTAGCTCTGAGTCCAGCACGGCTGGAGCCGGCCGGGTCACCTCGGGTCAACACTAACACCTTCACTTACAAGATCATAAAAGGGACAGTACTGGCACATATTAAAGTACCGGTACTTAGTTTAACTTCTACATGTATACTAATGATTGGTGAGCTTTTTATTTGAATTTAATAATAATCATAATTATGCCTGATAAGTATATTTAGGAAACAGTTAGCAGAACTTCTATCTATATTTAAATGAGTTAATAGTACATGTTTCATGGACGATTACTGTAAAAGAAGAAGAAAAAGCCAAAACAGTATTCTGAATGTCAGACATGACCACCAGTATTGACTTGACTTGTGGAATGTAACTAAAAATAATCGTGAAAATATTTATTCTCTTTCTTCTAAATATTGACAGTTTTAATGTTCTAATATTAATATATCTGTGTGTGTGTGTGTGTGTGTGTGTGTGTGTGTGTGTGTGTGTGTGTGTGTGTGTGTGTGTGTGTGTTGTTGGTTATGGTGTGGACTGAAGCTGACCAGACGCAGCAGCGGTAATGCTGGAGGGGAGAGATTAGAGAGGCTACACTGATATACTGCAGCATGACTGCACTGATAGACACACTGAAACACACACACACACACACACACACACACAACACACACAGAAGGTACATTGGCAGAAGAGCCGTCTCGCTCTGTCACACACACACACACACACACACACACACACACACACACACACACACACACACACACACACACACACACACACACACACACACACACACACACACACACACACACACACAAGGTCACATGTTTGGTGCATGTGCTCAAAACAGCCACATTGAGATTTCTAATGCATCTATCGGAATGACGGAAAATCAGTAAACAGTGCGGAGGAAACCAGATAGAAGAGAGGTGAAGCAGAATGAAAAATATTGTATCTTACTAGGAATTACTGTCTATCGTCATTACCTTAATAAAGCCTATATAATTACTAAATAAATTCCTCAACAGACCAACAATAAGAAACAACCTCTTCTCTTCCCTCTTGACCTCTTTGTCGCTCCTGCTGACACACACTCACACACACACTGTAAATTTTCAGTCACAGATTACTTGTCGTGTGGATCCGACTGATATTTATGTCCCACAATCCTTTGAAACTGCAGCCAGGAGATGCCAGGCTGACCTATGACCCTTGACTTGAAGCACATCACAAATCAGAATGACTTGAAAATAAAAAAGGGGGATTTTGAGCAACATCAGACAATTTGAGGTCTGGTAACGATTCTCAAAGTTTCCTGTCAAAACAGTAATTTGAGTTGAGTAGAGAACAAGCAGTGTTTTCTTATAAATGGTTGAAGCACTTTCTGTGACTGCCATATTTATTCTTACAGCACTCAGAGGAAATTAAGAGGTACTGCCCTGCCTTTTAAGAGAGAGCGTGTGTGTGTGTGTGTGTGTGTGTGTGTGTGTGTGTGTGTGTGTGTGTGTGTGTGTGTGTGTGTGTGTGTGTGTGTGTGTGTGTGTGTGTGTGTGTGTGTGTGTGTGTGTGTGAGTTTGTGTTTGCATATGTGTCTCTTAGCAAGAACTGGGATTTTTATAAACAAAATGTTCTTCCAAGTTCTTGCAAAGGGACAGTACTGTACTTCCACCCACCACAGACAATACAAACACATACCGTCTCAGATAGAAAGTTAGACTCACACACACAAAAACACACTCACACATTGACTTCAAACTGATTTAAATCAGTGCAGGATTTTAAAAAATTATATAATTTTATAGTCAAAAAAACACATAAATTTGGAACACTTTTAGTTTTTCTGTAAGGTAAAGTAAGGTCAGCTGACCAGTGTGAATGTTTGCCTCGGTTCGGCTACTAAGAGCATAGAGAAAGTCACAAGGTCACATGGGCACGACACCACATCAGCTGTCACCAACTGCACACTGAGAGGACAACCGTATAGAGTCACAACAAAACTTCAAGTTCTGTTCCAGAAAAAGCTCATTCAAAAGCCCAATTACTTTGTAACACAGCAAATAAATACAAATACAGCCTTGGATCAAAACCTCACTTGAGTTGTTCAGATAAGTATTGTATATATATATTTTTTATTTTATTTTAATATAATTTTATATTATTATTTATTAATTGTTTTTAGGTGTCTTAAACAAACACCATTTCCTATTTAATCGACTCAACGTCAAAGGAGGGGGGGATGGAATGACTTGGGAGTGTTGGAGAAAGTTTTACGGTAAAAATGAAAACAAGTCAGGATTAAATTGCAGTGGCAAATGTTCATGGGAGCTGTAGTTTTAACACAGTTTTAACGCAGTTTAAATTGTTTCAATTTCGTATAGCAAGTGTACGCTTTTATCTTGGAATATGAAAAGTACACCAAGTAAGGCTTCATTTTTTTTAGAAAGGCAGATGACAGAAAATGCGGAATGATGGACGTTATGGAGTAAAAGAGGCCAGTTGAAGAGACGCTAGCAAGGACGTGATCTCATGATTTCGTCTCACAGCACAATGTACTCTAAACCCGCAATAATGGTTTAGTCTTTTTGTTTGTTTTATTGATTATGTCTGAGCTGAGGCCTATTCAGTTGATTATGCACGGTGAAGAGATATCTACATTTGTTTTTGTGAATGTGAATTATGTAATAGATATGATTGGATGCTGTCCAGGCTGCTGTAGCATTTTTCTTTGTTTGTGCAAGTAACCCATTTTAAATGATGATGGATTCTGTTGGGATCTGGGCTGTAGCGTGCTTATACCTGCTGTGCCAACCATTCAAGGAGAGTTATCCTCCTGGGAGTGAAATGGTATTCAGTCAGTTCCATCTGTCAGACTGTCTGCCCTGTGGCTTTTGTTGTCCCAAAGTCCGGTCCATTGTCCTGACTCCTTCCATGTGTTTTGTTGCAGTTCCTTTAAACGAATTGCATCTCCTCCTCCTACGATCTTGGGCTACACCTGAACTCTCTTTGGTCTTAAATCGAATCAGGATGATTTGAGAGCAGCTGGTGGAAGCCCACATAATCTTAATTTAATTTCTGAGGCATTTCAAACAACGGTCGGCTCACTAATGATGCATCATGGGAGGGTAGAGCAGCTAGTGTGGGAGTGGAGGAAACGGCTGCCATTTAATAACCACACATGAAGTCGTCCTTTTTTTAGGCAGTGCATCAGGAGAATTAGGAAAGTATTACACACTGAGGAGAAAATAGCTCAGTGAGGCCGCTTCAAGTAACACCTGCTAATAAGAGTCTATACTACATTACAATTACACTTTAGGAACTTGGCTTTAGCGAGCAACTAAGATGAATGAACAGTGGGATGAACTTTGATTTACGTTCTGAAGTGAAAGTGCTTCTTAAATCTGCATAATCACAAACAAAATGATGCTCCTGTGGTATTTATTTCTGACAACAGAATGGCAGTGTTGGCAGTTTGAACGTGTGAGTGAGACACAGTGGAACACAGTGACAGCTGGAGGTGATTTGTGTTTCAGACACCCCAGCTCCCACTGCCCACCCCCAGACACACACTCTCACATACACACAGGGCTGTCTCTATAGGAACTGCATGTGACTGAAGAAGCACGAGCTTCCACCTCATTGAGAAAGAAAACAATCCTTTCACTTCTGAAGAAGTATACCGTACCTCCTACTGTGTGTGCCTCTGAATGGTTTATGTCAATTCATTGACTTTCTTGAAAGCTTTCTAAAAATGGTGTCTTCATTGCGTTTCCTGTACAACCTCACAGAAACCGTGTACCAATCTCAATCAGCAATAAAAATAGATTCCAATATGCCCAAAACAATTCAAAACTTGGGTCTATAAATTATTGAAACCATATTTATATTCACAGGATAAATGTATTAAACCCCGCAAAAGAACAACACACTTAAACAATCTCTATAGAAAACACAGAGCATGTTTATTGGTTCCACTCGGCTCTCGACATGGAGAAGGCTTAACCGGCGGCTAACAGCTAATGCTAACAGAACCAACAGTCTAGAACAACTGCAACAGTGCTGACTAAGCTCAAAGTTTTTGACGTTGTCGGTCAGGATGCTGTTATCAGCTATGACCACCGTATGAATGCAGGGAAGCGTAATTGCAGAGAAGCATAAAAAGAGACAGCCATCATTTGTTATCCATAGAGCTATGTCGCGATGGATGGCTAATAAATGTGATTTAGCAGGAACAACTTTGTGTGTCCATGTCAAATAACAGTGGTGGCAGCATAGTTGCCAGCTCTCTACCCAGGAGAATATGTGTTGGCTGCTCAACATTTCAGAAGAAGTTGCAAGATGATATCATGCACTGTTTTGAATTTGCTGTTTCGATCATGTGAGCTGCCCCGTGTTTGCAGAAGTGAAGGCAAAAGCTAAGAAGGAAGACGTACATGAAGTGCTTTAGGAGCCAATACAGTTTTCCAAGCAGTCTGAAGAGCTAAGTGAACTTGTTGATAGCAGCTTCAGGCGAATACTTTCACAAGGGAAGTCAGGGCTGAATGTCACAGAGCTATGGTTGACACTGGACGGTAGAAGCTAAAACTCCCTGAACTTTAGGAAAAAAAGGAAGAAAGGAAGGTCTGAACCAGGAAGAACATTCACGGTGAGGTCAAAGGTCAAGGTAGAAGGGTGTTTTCTCTCTTTCGCTCTTCTCTCTCTCTCTCTCCGCAGTTAACACATCTCTATATCTTCAGTGTATTGTCCGAACTTGACAGCAGCCCAACCCAGCCACAAAGAAACGTAGTGTTTTCAGTCTGTGTGTGTCTGTGTGTGTGTGAGAGAGAGAGAGAGAGAGAGAGAGAGAGAGAGAGAGAGAGAGAGAGAGGGAGTGATTAAGAGAGTGGAAGATTGATATAGGAAGGACAGGATGGAGGCGGGAATCCCGATGGTTCACTTATTTTACAGTTGGTTTGCAGGTAGAAACTCTGTCATGATTGAGAGGGGTGCCAAGAGATTTTTTACAATAAACGGTTACAGTTTGCCAACTTTAGCCAACATGTGCATGTCCCCAAAATCTCCCAATCTACCATTAACTACTGAGCAGGAAGTGATCATGCATCAATAGGACATCTTTAAAACTATTTGAAAACGTCATCAAATGCATGCATGTGCCATTTCAATATTGTCTAAGGGCCTTCAGTATTTGGGCTGAGTAGAAGGGCATTAATGCATTTCAATGTGCATGAGTATAAATTATGCATATATGCAATTACGTCTGTCTAAACCCAAAAATATAAAAATGTTTCAAACAATTATGAATGAGTACTTGCACCACACTCACTCACTCTCTCTCTCTCTCTCTCTCTCTCTCACACACACATATTGTCAAGACAGCAAGGAGAAAGTGGAACTTCTGATTGAAACCTTCAGAATAAAAGCCTCAGTGATAAACCAGATAGTATCTTCTTTGGAGCAATTCGACAAAAATGAAAAGCACAAATGCATAAATTAATTGCCAGAAACAATATGTATATGGAGAGTATGTAAGGTAGTCTATCTAAACATGTAACAAAACTAAATTTACTTGTCTTATACCAGAACACTTTGCAGGGTATGTAGCAGTTTCAAAGTCCAGGACATTTAACTTCAAACTGTGGCAAAAGAATTTGGATTTTGCTGATGCTACAGATTTAAGTACCACCTTTACCGGCCAGAAAAATAGAAAGATGTTTATTAATTTGTATTTTTAAACAAAAATAAATACGATATTTGTATTTTGACATCATCATTTATGGGGATTAAGTTTTTGAAAATGTGATAATTGAATTTTACATCCTTTGCACACTTAAAACTACCGTACATGGCTTTGACCAATGACCATTGAAAGTAACCTTGAGGGATTATGAACCAAATGGCCAAAATGTAAACTCCAAAAGTTAAGTTCCCATTTTGAAAAACAGCGCGCGCAGCTTCCGGTTTTGATCTGTTTCATTTTGGTAAATTGGTAGATCTCAGAGCGCTCAGACAGTAAATCACGGTGATTTAACGGTGATTTAACGGTGTTCAAACAGATTATTTTTTTCTCTAGTCATTTAATACACATTACCTTTAAGCTCCTTGTCTAACGTGCCTTTAATTAGAGATATTAAAATCATACTTTCCGGAAAAAAGTTTCACGCGCCCTGCTTTCCTCTCCATTATTTTGGGAACTTATTATTATTATTATTATATATTGTTTTATTCTAAGAGAGAAAGTGTTTCAAACGTATTCATAATGATCATTTCAAAATGCAGAATGACATTAGGTAAATGTAAAACAACTGTCTGCTCACCGCTCAGTTCAACGGGAAAGACTCACAGCCGTGTTGGTACACAGACCATACATTTGAATTAAAGTATATATAGTTTTAGTACATTTCATCAATGAGAACTCACCGGCAACATTCCTGCTGATCACTCTTCCTGTCCCGTTAGGAGAAGTTACTTTGTTTCCCTCTCCAGTCCTCCTCTCCTCTTCTTCTCCTCCTTCCTCTCTGTTTTCTCGCTCTTTCTTTGGTGGTATCAGGTAATTTTCCATACAACCAAATCCTCCTTTATTCTCCTTCTTCTCTCTGCAGACAGATATCCAGATGCCCAGAAAACTAAAACTCCTGCTCCTATCCACTTTCCTCTCTCAATCCCTCCCTCTTCCTTCCTCCCTCTCTCTCTCTCTCTCTCTCTCTCTCTCACACACACACACACACACACACACACACACACACACACACACTCTCTCTCTCTCTCTCTCTCTGAGTGTGCTGTTTATACACCGGGAGAGGAAACTACAACTAAACACCAGTTGTAGTTTCACTGTCAGATGTTTTCACTGGTTTCATCCTTTGGTGGATCAGCGGTCTGGTCTGCAGGGTGAACTGGGTCACCGTCCCGCTGATCCCTCCCACCGGCCCCCGGGCTCCTCCTCCATACAGTACCAGTCAAAAGTTTGGACACACCTTCTCATTCAATGGTTTTTTCTTTATTAAAATGTTTTTCTACATTGTATTACATTACATTCTTCAAAGTAGTTGAATGAGAAGGTGTGTCCAAACTTTTGACTGGTACTGTATGTTTATTGGTTTTATACATTTAACACAATTTTACATACATAAATGAACCTTCCCCCCAACCTGAACATATGGCAGTATATAAAATAACAATAAATAATACAAATATCACTTGAAAATAAATAAATGGCTAAATTATACAGTACCAGTCAAAAGCTTGGACACACCTTCTCATTCAATGGTTTTTCTTTATTTTTATTTTTTTCTACATTGTAGATTAATATTGAAGACATCCAAACTATGAAGGAACACATATGGAATTATGTGGTAAACAAACAAATGCTCAACAAACCAGAATATGTTTTATATTTTACATTCTTCAAAGTAGTTGAATGAGAAGGTGTGTCCAAACTTTTGACTGGTACTGTATATATATATATATATATATATATGTGATATAAAAAAAAACGAAAACTATTTTCCCAGAAATTCTAAGTCATGTTATTTAAATTGAGAGTGTGTGAACGTTTCCCCTTAGCTTTCTTTTTATTGTCTACAGTTGATTTGTGACAGTTCGGTGCTCTAATTTACAGTATCTGACTCCTAATAATGATCTTATTTTTATTTCACAATGTTGAATTTAGTATAATATCATGACTCATGTATTTCCCTAATTTTCTTTTTTGTCTTTACATCCCTCCATCTGAATAAAAAAAATATATATAAAATGAAAAAAAGCAATATTTTTGACTCCACGGGACATTGAACACACACACACACACACACACACACACACACACACACACACACACACACACACACACACACACACACACACACACACACACACACACACACACACACACACACACACAGTGTCGTGTAGCTTACAGCGAGCTTAGAGATGTTCAGCTGTCATATATTCAGCAGATTATCACAGAGCTGTCCTCTGCTGCCAAGGACGCTGTAGGCCTCTGTGTGTGTGTGTGTGTGTGTGTGTGTGTGTGTGTGTGTGTGTGTGTGTGTGTGTTCTGACTGATCCAGTGACATTGTACAATCTATATGGACTATGGAACGTGACATTGCATTACAATAGTAACTTTGCTATATTCCTCTAACACTTTGTACTGTAGGACTCTATCAGTTATTGTTATAATGTATTCTACCTTGAGAACAGAAATTGACTCACTGTTCTACACCCCTAAAAAACATTTCAAAGATTGTGAAAGTATTTATTTTTACATTTGTACCAAAGTGCAAATGAGTCAATTGTAAAGTTCACTATTTGGCAGGACGTTACCGCCCTCTACTGTCCGAAGGAGCTACAGACAGTCCACTAAACATGGAAACATTTGAACTTGACCTCCCT
Organism: Anoplopoma fimbria; assembly: GCF_027596085.1. Taxonomy (NCBI): domain Eukaryota; kingdom Metazoa; phylum Chordata; class Actinopteri; order Perciformes; family Anoplopomatidae; genus Anoplopoma; species Anoplopoma fimbria. The sequence goes on from NC_072463.1 coordinate 16,466,010, forward strand.
GCACTTTCTGCTCTGGAGCAGTTGGTATTTTATTTTTATCTCTGCATATCAGTTAAGCAGGCGGTCAGTGTAAAGCCTGTTTGATTCATTTGAGTAAAACTAGTGTTAACTGGGCAAACAGGCATTTTGCAGAGATATGTTTACCACTTACGCTCAGAAGAGACGATAAAAAAACTGCAACGACTGCTGTGATTAAAAAAGAAGAAAAAGGTAATTTTGCACGAAAAGTTTTCTTTTTTGCTGGTGTGTGTGTGTGTGTGTGTGTGTGTGTGTGTGTGTGTGTGTCTGTATCAGTGTTAGAATTTATTTTCTACTGTTGGATCACTCTGTACAACACCTAAACTACAATTATATAAGATTGTGCTCAACAGATATAACCAAACTTCAGCAAATAAGGGAAATTAAATGTTATACTTTCCTCCGACAGTGAAATCCACCTAAATATGTGTATTTCCTCTCAGTTCACTGCCCTTATGTTGTCCTGAAAACCTGCTTCATGATGTAAAATACAATCCAGTCAGGCGTTTCTTTGTGTGAACACGAATAAGGAAAAGTAATGAAAAGCAACATTGTCGATACATTCTCTTCCTCAGAGATGTATTTAAAGAATCGAGTCGTGGACATTTACTGTATTCATCCACTGTGGCTCTTTTGTTCAAGGTTAGTTCATGTGCCTGTGTGATGGCGGGTCAGTCAATAAAACCAATCAACCTTGAATTGGCTCCATGTGATGCTGTCACACCGCCACGACGGCCACGTTCACACAGCATCACCACGGCCAGAGGCAATCTCTCACTGTCACACACACACAAAGACACACACACACACATATATAGATACACACACACACATGCCGAGTTCACTGAGGGCAGGTCAGGCTCAGCATCACTTTGGGCAGCTGCCATATTACAGCTACAGCCCCATATGCAGTCCTGTTAGTGCGACATTGAACTGCGGTAGAAGCAGCTGGGCATTTAGCAGAGCTTCGTTTGAAAATATTAACAAAAATGTACTTTTGGAAATATGTAATATGGTTTCCACTGGCATAACGTTTGATATTTTTCAAAGGGATGTCACTGTTGTCAACATCTTGTTAGATAGATATTAATGTGGAACAGAGCAGCACTATATTAGTTGTTTTTCAAATGTCTCTTAATCGGAAATGTTTTCCAGAATTTGAGCAAAATATGCTTGAAAATAAAATAAAGAAGTATGACAACTCCTTGCTCTCTAAACTCACACCACAGACAGACACATCTAACTAAAATTAGGGTGAGGAAATACAGTCTGCAACAATTACATTACTAAACACTTTAATTTTCCAACAAGACTACTAGATTTTTTTTTTTTCTAGCAGACAGACATTTCAGAAAAAAAAACAAAAAAACTGTGGAATCTATAAATAAACGACAAGTACAAATAGTTAACAGGGTACAGGGAAAGAAAATAAAACCTATTAGAGAAATAATAATAATAATAATAATAATAATAATAATAATAATAATAATAATAATAATAATAATAATAATAATAATAACATCACAAGGACCCAACAGCATCTTACAAGCACAGCAGCTGACCGGTTAGATAAGTGGGTACAGAGCCGGAGATGGACGTGGACCCAAAGGTTTCAGTGGCGGCCATGTTGGCTCTGCAGTCCTGTTCTGTGTTGGTTGTAATGAGGAATTCATAAACAGACCTTTTAACATGCTGGCCCCGTTGCCTCGGTGACGTTATGAAGGACAGTGTCAAACATTTACAGCCGGCACAAGTTTGTTCTAGAGAAGCAGACTGCCTATGTCTCTGACATGGGACATACAGTAGGCGGGTAGATAGTAGTGTTTGTTTAATACAGGATACGTCACATGTATACAGCTTTTTAAACTTTTTATCCTCTTTAGCAAATTTCTTTATTTAATTGCGTCTGCTCTCTAACTTCTTTGTCAGCTGCATCACATTTTGGCTGCAGGACATCGATTTGTTCAGCGAGGAAATATTGGAATAAAAAAAAAAAAAAATCAGTCTGAACCACCGTGTGGATTGATGAGCAATATAAAACCAGCAGGCCACCAAGAGCACATTTATTCACCATTTGTGGTGTTGGTGCTTCAAATAAATATCAAGCTGCAGACCAGTTTGACATCACAAGAATAAATCAACTGTCGACAATACTTGACTACTGAAACAAAATGTTATAGAATGTCAGATCCAAATGTCAGATTAGATTTAAAATCAGAAGTCTGTTCAAGGAATACTTCACCACTTAAATTCAATTTCAAATTTTATATTTATGCATCCATTATTCACCCAGTGTTTTCTTCAGCGTTTTTCTCGCATGCCCAAAAACGGGAGAAATCTCTCGATGGATCGAGGTAAATGTGGGCCGCATTTACCGACAGCAAAACTATATCAAAACATCCGTTAGCAGACTGTCACACAACCTGTGCAGTATAATCAAAGTCTCATTTTCCACATAAACAGTGTTGATGAGTTGTGGGACAGTTTATAAACTGGTGTTTGGATATAGTTTTGCTGAGGTGAATCACTTCCCCCATTTACTTAAAAACATCTAGAATGTCCTGCGTTGTTTGATCTTTGGTTCGGTGTGGAGGCCGAGAGAAAAACCGAGGGTGAGAAACTGATAAACAAATGGTCATTTTGTTGGATGGAGTATTCCTTTAACATCAACAGCATTTATCGAAGCTGCATCTGTAATAGTGTTTTGAACTTTATAGCAGACAGTCATGCTGACAGTTAAAATGAATTCTGTGTGAGGGTGGGGTCTGGCTCTAGTGGGCTATGAATCTGTGGGGGTTTTGCTACATATTAAGGTGAGGTCACAGACCAAGGAGCAGAAACAAAAAACTTATTTTTACATAACGTCGTCTGCATATATTTTTTAAAGATTTTCAGAAATTTGACAATAAGTCTTTTCATTTTTGTAAATACACAAAGTGCTTTGATTGGATTTCATGGGCCTTAATGTAAGCAAACATTTACCCCTAAAAATGTCAACTTTCCATTTAACATCACAAGGTGAGAGACTCCTATGAAGCTGCAGTGAGGATGCATGGGGTTGGAGATTCCTACTGTATGGAGCAGCTCTGTCCGTTGGCATCTTTGGAGCGCAGACACAGTTTAGGTTTGTAGCTCTCCAGGTACAGCAGCTGCTTGGAGTTGAACGCTCCGCGACGCTTCCTGACAACATGAAAGAGACAACGTGCTCAAAAATGAGAAACCTTTATGTCTTAAAAACAATGACAGGGGTGAGCAATTGCAGCGACGGCACTGAACGTGGTACATCAGAAAGGACGGAGCAGCTGCAAGTGCGGTCGGGTGAAACGTTGAACATTAAAATCTGTGTTTTGAACTCACAGTCTTATGAAGTGTACAGCATCTTCATATTCCATCCCACACTCGATTAGAGCCAGGGCCACCAACACAGGAGCTCTGGAGGACAAACGACAAATGGATACAAATTTGGACAATAATCCTAAAGCGTAAAGCAGACTTTATGGGCTAAACTTTCTAGAACCACACAGCTTTATGCTATGCAATGCAATACGACTAAAACTGACAATGCATGCTAGGTTTAAACAGGTTTTGTGCATATTGGGGGGGAAAAAAACTACATCTGAGACGTGACTAACTTGGGAGGGATATTAATACATCTCGTCAAACAATTCATACTGTATGTGATAAACACCACGCGGTAAATATTGTGTCTCGTGCATACTAACCTCCCTAATCCAGCAACACAGTGCACAGCCACACAGCAACCCGGCTCGTCTCTAAACTTAGTCTGCAGGAGGTTCAGCCAATCATCAACCACCTGCTCTGGAGGGGCGGAGCCATCGTCAAACGGCCAATCCTGAAGGGGGACATCAGGTCGTTATTTGAGCTCATAGATTTGTTGCGACGTGCTTTCAATGTACAATGTAGGATTTAGGATTAGCATTATATTTTAGACTTTGTTCGTAAGTAAATGAGTAGGCTTCATCTGCTGCGTATCTTTTGTTACTTACCACGACTTGTATACCTTCTTGCTCCACTGGTGTCTTGTCATATGTGGCAGCACACACTCTCACCAGGGTGTTTACTCCATATGCCTTCAGATCCTGCACATCAGAACACCCTTTTAAACACAGCATGTCACGGTGGCTTCCCTTTATTACTAAAAGAAAATGAATAATGGATATACATGAATTATTACAAAGGTGCGCTACCTCTATGAACCTTCCGAGTTGTGCATTGGTGGGGTTGTGCGTAATGAGAAATCTCAGGCAGTCATAAGAGATCTCCACTGGAGCCGGTCGGTTCATGTTTAGACCCTCAGAAGTTAAATTAATACAGGGAAAAAGGGGAGGAATGTTCTCTGCTTATAAGATAGATTAAAAAATGAAATAACAGACGGGGTCTGATAGTGCTCTGATTGTTTCTAAAAATGTTTTAAATAAAAAACTTTTCTAATAAAAGAAATAACTTTTTAAGAGCCAAAAATGCAAAATCACGTTGCAAATCCGTATGACTTCGAGGCAAAATTCCTTTGGTGACAAAAAGTGGTCTAAATAAATAAATAAAAACTTAATAAATAACAGGAATAACAGGGGGCTTTAAACTTTTTCTTGGCAATGAAGGAATAATAACTAAATTTGGCTTGGTAAAAGAAAAAAGTTTTAAACTCTAGCAGATTGGAATCAAAAACACTGGAGCGGAGAACCAAAGTCGAGAAGAAAGAACAAAAAAAAAAACAAAGACAGAAAAAAGATCTGTCCTTCCTTTCTTTCAAATCTGCTAGCCCATTCAGAGAAGACTGGTCCCAAACAGAGCAGAAGAAGAAAGGGAAAGCAGAAAAGGAGAGAATCTGTGAGGAAACTCCAGGGTTAAGCCCAAGGCCTCTCCCACTCCCCACGACAGGTGACAGGCTGAAGGTTGGCTTGTCTTCATATGGGTTGAACAGGATGGCAGTACGGACCTAGGGGGGACATGGAGACGGCCATTAATGTTTCCTTCCGTATGGGCCACCACTGTGGAAGACTGAAATGACTCGCCACATATATGGACATGAACTTAAATCAGTATTGGTATCTCCCCTGATCCAGAGTACCTCTACTCTCTGACTGGAACACGTGTTCATGATGTGCCTGAATAAACACACCTGTGCACCTCAATGGCAGTGTGTGCGCCTAGCTGGTGTCTCCCGTTCACTTGTCCACAATAAGCAGCAGGTGCTGGGCTTGGCAAAACTCCCCTCCGAGCCTCGCAAACGCCATACATGTGCAGCCTGAGAGAGAGAGAGAGATGGAGAGAGAGGGAGAGAGAGGGGGAGAGATGGAGAGAGAGAGATGGAGAGAGAGGGAGAGATGGAGAGAGGGACAGAGAGAGAGGGAGAGAGATGGAGAGAGATAGATGGAGAGAGATGGAGATAGATGGAGAGAGAGAGAGAGAGAGAGAGAGAGAGGGAGAGAGATGGAGAGAGAGAGAGAGAGGGATAGATGGAGATGGAGAGGGAGAGAGAGAGGGAGATGGAGATGGAGAGGGAGAGAGAGAGGGAGAGGGGGAGAGAGATGGAGAGAGAGAGAGAGAGAGATGGAGATGGATAGAGAGAGAGAGGAGATGGAGAGAGAGAGATGGAGAGAGAGAGGAGAGGAGAGAGATGGAGAGAGGAGAGAGAGGAGAGAGAGAGGGAGAGATGGAGATGGAGAGGGAGAGAGAGAGGGAGAGGGGGAGAGAGATGGAGAGAGAGATGGAGATGGATAGAGAGAGAGAGGGAGAGAGATGGAGATGGAGAGAGAGATGGAGAGAGAGGAGATGGAGAGAGAGAGAGAGGGAGAGAGAGAGATGGAGAGAGATGGAGATGGAGAGAGAGAGAGGGAGAGGGAGATGGAGAGAGATGGAGATGGAGAGAGAGAGAGAGAGATGGAGATGGAGAGAGAGAGAGAGAGAGATGGAGATGGAGAGAGAGATGGAGAGAGGAGAGATGGAGAGAGAGGGAGAGAGATGGAGAGAGAGAGAGTGAGAGATGGAGATGGATAGAGAGAGAGAGAGGGAGAGGGAGAGATGGAGAGGGAGAGAGAGAGGAGGGAGAGAGAGATGGAGATGGAGAGAGAGAGGGAGGAGATGGAGAGAGAGAGAGAGATGGAGATGGAGAGAGAGGGAGAGAGAGAGGAGATGGAGATGGAGAGAGAGGGAGAGAGAGATGGAGAGGAGGAGAGAGAGATGGAGATGGAGAGAGAGAGGAGAGAGAGAGAGAGAGAGAGAGAGGGTAATAATGCATCGTGAGTGTGAGGTGGACACAGGGACGTGCTCCTGCAGAGGACGGTCCTCACCGTGATGAGGGTGGAGGAGATGGTTCATTGAGCGCACACAGGACGACGTGTCTGCTCCGGGATGTGGACACACCATTGATGACGCTGCTGCTCCGGGTCCTGGCTGACAACGGCCCGCTAGCGTGCTGCTAACCTGCTGCGCACGAGAGAAGACGTCAGTGGTGCTCAGCTGGTGTGTCTCCCTGCACCGCCTGTTTATGAGACAACAGCATCACACACACACACACACAGACACACACACACACACACACACACACAGACAGACAGACACACACACACACACACACACACACACACACACAGACACAGACACAGACACACACACACACACACACACACACACACACACACACACACACACACACACAAGGTTACTTACAAAACGCAGTTGTTTCACGTACAATCCAGACGTTGCTACTGACAGAGGCGAGTCTGCGAAGGAGACATGTCGAACGGAAATGTCGAGTTAGACACACGAGAGACGACGCCACTTCCGGTTAGAAGCTTCCAATAATAAGCGCTTTTAATTTGAAAGAACACTTCCGGTATTATTCAGCCTGACTCCTGTTACCTTGACGAATTTTTTTTTTTCTATCTAATAATAATAATAATGGATTTTATTTATATAGCACACTTTAAAATACAATGAAATCTCAAGGTGCTGTACAGGGTCAAAAAAAAAATCACAATAATCAAATATAATAATAAAAACAAATAAAAAATAAAATAAATGAATTAATTTAATCATAATGAAATCTAAGAATATCTAGTAAAACTGAACAACTACCCAAGAAACGCAATCTAAATCTTTGCAGCAGAGTATGCGAGGTTATGTTTATTAAGGCAAGTAGTAAGTAATAAGTAGTAGGTAAGTTAGTGAACTTGTCTCTCTCCTGTGTCACATTATATAAATCCAGGCATTACTGAGACTTCTAACTTGCTGAGTTATATTTATTTTATATACTGTTACTGTATGATAAAATAAGGCTTCAAGCAGGCAAACTTTAACTGACAAGCATTGCTGCCATCTACTGTTTGCACAAGTAAACCTACCAAGATAAATACTGGGGGAATTAATGTCACTGAATTCCATGATGACTCACACAAAACAAGAAAAACAGGCCTTTAAAAAATGTGAATGTTTTAATGTTTGCTGTCAGCCTAGTTTTTTTTTGCAGCCGTACCTTTCTATATTTACAACTTGACCTCTTGCCTTTATCCTGCTGGCATGACAACACTTTCTAAGATGTTTTAAACCATGTCTACGGGACAAGTTGGTGTATGGTTGAACTTGACTCTAGGTTTTCTCCTATGTTCATAATTCTTTATCGTCATGTATTTTACTATAATAAAACACTTTTCAGGTTTCACTTTTTCTTATGTAACTTTGCATAATTTTTCATACATCGTGACTAACTATATATATATATCATTACAAATAAACTGCTGCAACAAGTTACTGAAACTGTTAACACACTTTATTTCTTTAAATCTGATTTAGTTCTGTAAGTCTGTTACCATGTGAACACATTGCTCACTGTAAAAACACATCTGCATTACTCCCGCAAGGGTGTGGCATCCTCCCTCCTCTGTCTTTCTTACTCTCTTTTTCCTACACCCTCACACACACACATACAGACACACAGGCATTCTGTGCGGGAAGGATGGATGTTTTGTCACCCTGCTCAATAAAGCATATGTTTCCTGTTTCTTTACCTATTCATGAGGTGTCAGGTTACATAGCTCACAGGGAGTGGAGTCTCCCTGTATCATGCAGACTGACAAGACAGGGCATGTGAAGTCTGTGTGTGTGTGAGTGTGTGGTGACGTAGCAGCTGCTGAATCTCGTTTGGTAGGATTTCTGAGGGAAGGGCGAGAGAGCAGAGACAGACACAGAGAGAAAAAGCAGCAGAATAGTTTGAACTAGTTTTCACTGATCTATAATTAACTTTACAACTGTTTATGAATCTTTTCCTGCTGGTGTCGACGTATTGGGTTTTCTGTGTTTGAGTCTGGTTCCAGCACAAGGTAAGGTTCTTTTTTATTTTTTTGGGATTTCCATTATTGTTGTATCACATGCTTAAAAGGACGACTGAGCGGTAAACAAAAGACTGTAGCCAGTAGTGTTTAAACTGAACACAGGCTGAGTTACACTGGTGTCTTTTTCCTTATTTACCCTAAAACAGGACGATAGAAACTGTTATTTATGCCAACATATGCGGAAAAAACCTCTAGGTTATTTACACCTAGAAAAAAAGACACAATGAGAGTAACATTTCCTTTTGCTATGACTAAGACACATAGTATGGCAAGATGTTGCGCAATCAGTATAAAGAAAATGTGGTTTTCATATCAACTTTAGATTCAGAACACAGAAATGTATGTAGCTCTCTTAAAAGTTAAACATTTACACACGCGCACAAACACACACACACACACACACACACACACACACACACAAGCTGATGTATATCAAGCAATCTACTTTATAAATAGCCTACCATGCAATTGGTCTTTAAATGGTAGATTTAATGCCTTCCTGAAATTAACACAGCTTCATGTGTTAACTCTACAATGACGATCTACGGTTTAATTGGCCCCTATATCCCTCACACAAACAATACATGTCATTTTAAATTTACCATGCACATATTACGTTTTTAACATTTTATATTTTGGAAACAGCCACTTCCTGTTGGGGGTTAAAAAAAATATATATATCAATGTAGAATCTGAAATGGTCTCGGGAGGCTGTGGCGTAGTGGAGAGCAAGGTAGTTCTCCAATCAGAGGGTCGGTGGTTCGATACCCGGCTTCGGTCAGTGTGTGAATAGGTGAATGATATGTAATATACTACTGATTGTAAGTCGCTTTGGATAAAAGCGTCTGCTAAATGACTGTAATGTAATGTAATGGAATGTCTCATCGCAGTCTCATTATAACCCAGCTGTATGTGTGTATTTTATTTACTGGACAAGTATCATTGCTGCGGAAATTTGTATTATTTAACCCATATGACTTGACTAATCCAGAGTGTTTACAACGAAAAGTCCTCAGCAGTGAGCCACTACGTTTTGGTGAAATCCAAATATTTGACTTGTTTCTAAACAGTGTGTGATCATTTACTGCTCCAAAAGCCATGCACGCGTAAGGATGGGGTTTCAAATCCCATTTGGGTTTTTATGACCAGTAATGTGGAGGGACTTCAAATAAAAACAATGGGGGAAATATTATATTAAGAATGGGTTATATTTTCAGAGAAGCGTACATTTCTAAAAAAATATTGTTTAAATCTGATTAAAGTTTTTGCGGTTCACATTTTCTGCACCGAAGTCCCTGTTTGATATTTGACTACCAAATAGGGTCATACATGTGGCGAAATACAGATTTAAATACACATTCTTAGTGAATGACTGTAACTGCATTTTACTCCAAGTGGAATGAAAATGAGTCAATCGAAAAAGAATAATCTGTACAATGCCAGATCCATGTTACTATTGAAAAACCTGAAAAAGTTCAATTGACTAAGCACTGACTGTGTAGCCTACATTAGATTTTGTTTGCAATGACAAAGACATATTTATCAAACACACGCACAGAGTTCATTCAGCAACGAAAAAAGCAGCGATGGTTACTATTAACGCACACAGCAGCTGTGTGTACAGAATAAACGGCGTCCAGGATGGAGCATAAAGACAAACACAGACTGTTTGGGTGGGGAAAAAATACAGCACCCATACAAGTAGCCACATTTAGCTTTGAATTATAATGATATCAAAATTTCAAACCCAGCTTCAAACTGGTTTGTATGCTTTACAAAGCACATTCTTTGTTCGCTTTCAAAAACAATTTCGCATTCGAAACGTCAGATTTTGCATGAAATGTCAGGCTAAAAGTATTAAGGGGAGCAGTGGATGATCTTTCTTTCTTTTTTATTGTTACAGGATAGGTTGTAGGTCTATGTGTTTGTTTAAAATGTGATTACAATTCTTATCATAGAATCTATGGTTTGAAAATAATGTGCAGATTGATACCACTCTCCTGTCATTACGCTAAACATGTAGCAGGTTAGCTTATTTTAGCATAAGCTTTGCATAAAAAGGGTACTAAGCGAGTTTAAATGAAAGAAACTTCAAACTTCACTGTTTTTTTGACAAGGGTTTGTGTTTGCCAGACTACTTCTTGGTCGGGAGCAGTTGCCAGGCAACCAGCGGACACTCCAGGAAGTGGCCCCAGCCAGAAATGAAACCGCAAAAATGTTTTTTAAATGCTTACAGACGCTATGCTAACCAGCTGCTAACTTTATCTTCTCTGGCCTGTGTACAGTACATCTTGTTATGTGAGGGGCCTGATACCATTAATAATCCTGAATAACAATTTATGAAGCATTGAACCAAAACATTGAGCAGGCTTTCAACATAATTTGCTGTTTGCAACAGTACAGAAAATAAAACCCCCTGCAGACATGAGATTAAACTCTAAATGTCTCTCAATGTCAGCCTCCATCTCCTGACAGACCTGATTATTAGTTGAATAATTTCAAACAAGCCCATGCACGCTCTAACTCAGACACACCTGGGTGCAACATTCACTATTCATGGAACTTGCATCAGTTGGGCGGAATGTTGCTCATCATAAACCAGAAAACTACATTCTATGTTATTGTTATGGACAGCAAAACCAATATTTTGCAATATCTAAAATAATCACACACGTTATTCAGCTATGATCTTTTGATCTTGTCATAAGGATGTGGAAACACAACCCTTTTTTCATTTTCTTTCTTTCTTTTTTATAAAGCGTTCGTTTGTTTCTATCACCAGGCCCGTGCAGCAGCAGTGATGAACTGGTCGGGACTGGAGAGTTTGTTGAGTGGAGTCAATAAATACTCCACTGCGTTCGGGAGGATTTGGCTGTCCATGGTGTTGGTGTTCCGTGTCATGGTGTTTGTGGTGGCGGCGCAGAGGGTTTGGGGCGACGAGAACAAAGACTTTGTGTGTAATACTCGGCAGGTAAGTTGATCTCTTCTATTCTTACACTTCTATTCTCCCTTTACAATACTAAATGTTTATTGGAGAGATTAGTTTCTAACAAGGAGGCCCCACATTAACATCATGCTAGTTCTAATGATAAAATCTGAAAAATGTAAAGGACTTTCCTGACTGTTTATGAGTTAAACCATTTGAGTTCGTTTTGTCGACTTTATGTGGTTTTTATGTTAAATAAGCATTCCAAAGATTTTACTCATTATGACTCAACCATTGAAAACAGCAACGTCTAGTGTTACCCTGAATGATGTCATCAGGGTTATCTCGGATCGGGACACATTCATTTTTTGTACACAAAACTTGAGTTAACTTTGATACCAGACAGGACAACAAAACAAAAGACAGTGTGTAGTTGCATTATGGGAAATGTAGTTGACAGTATTTTGTGGAATACTAGAGACTTAAGGTAAGGATTTCTCAGGCTCTGTTGCGACAATTTTGACGTTCCTCATTTTTAATTTGTCTCTCGTGAGTCCCCGAACTTTGTGAAAATGCAACACCAGATCGCCCTTTAAGGGGCTATGCATTCAGTGCAGGCAGCCTTATCATAGAAATCTGCTGACTTCTTGTGACTTTGACAAATTTGTAAGCTTACATCCGTGAATAGAAGATCATCTCTGCCAATTCATTTGGCTCACATGCTAAAGTTTTAGCATATACGACACAAGGTCACTGGTAGCCAATCAGCATTATTTATTACAGCAAACCTTTCATCAATATAGCCTTCTTTTAGTATGCAATCCTAATTGAAATATGAAATTAATGTTTGTCTTAAAAGTTCTGTTATTTCACTGATCCCCTAAAAGGGCCGCAGGTTTAGATTTATTGTAACTTTCTTCCAGTGTAGTGGCACAAAGGCAACCCTACACTTTTACTCGTTTTAACCATCTGAGACATTTAAGTAATTATAGAAAAAGCAATTGCAACACATGTTTAAAAAAAAACATGTTTTTTTAACTCTGTTTCCAGCCTGGCTGTACCACCATCTGCTATGACCACATCTTCCCCATCTCACACATCCGTCTGTGGGCGCTGCAGCTGATTTTCGTCACCTGCCCGTCCCTGATCGTGATGGCTCATGTTAAATTCCGCGAAGGAAAGGACAAGAAATACGAGGAGCTGCATCACGGCTCTCACCTGTACGCCAACCCCGGCAAGAAGAGAGGGGGGCTGTGGTGGACCTATCTGCTGAGTCTGATCCTAAAGGCCGGATTCGACATGTCCTTTCTGTACATTCTGTATCGGATATACCACGGATACGACTTGCCCAGGTAATGCATAGTATCTTTGACTTTTCTTATTTTTAATCATCTATAGCAGTGGTTCTCAACCTTTTTTCAGTGATGTACCCCCTGTGAAATACTTTTTTAGCCAAGTACCCCCTAACCAGCGCAAAGCATTTTTGGTTGAAAAAAAGATGTAATACTAAGCGCTCTGCCATCAGTGTCTGATTTATTAAACTGTCAACACTGACGATTGCATTGTTGCATTAAATTCAGTTTATGAACTTACACTTATATTTTATTGAATATTTATTAAATAACAATTTTTAAAGGATTTTTGAATGGATGCTAATTTTAAATATATTTTTTAAAAATCTCACGTACCCCCTGGAGTGCCTTCACGTACCCCCAGGGGTACACGTACCCCATTTGAGAACCACTGATCTATAGCATAGAGTGAACAGCCAAAACTGATTATTTATTGAATCGGTGTTCTTCTCTACTCTTCTCTTTAAGGTTATCAAAGTGTTCGCTGGCACCGTGCCCCAACACCGTGGATTGCTTCATCAGTCGCCCCACAGAGAAGAAGATCTTCATGTTGTTCATGGTTGTGTCCAGCGCGCTCTGCATCTTCATGTGTCTCTGCGAGATGATTTACCTCGTCGGCAAGCGCATCGCCAAATTGAAGAGGGCCCGCCAGGAGAACGAGAGGTTCCGGTTTGCTGAGGAGCACGAGCTCACCAACATGGCCCCACCCAGGTCGCAGTATCGGAAGTCCGATCCGACGCGGACGGAGAGCCAGCTCAGTTTAAACAATAATGACAAGGTCAGAGAAGGAGGTTTTAGTACGACCTTGTAGGACTCGGGGGGGGGGGGGGGTTACAGAAACAAGGGGTTTGTTTCTAACTGTCGGAAACATAACTGGAACACAAGATACCCTAATAAAGTTATTAAACCGAAAGACTGTGACCCAGCTGAACATTGGTGGCTCTCCGTTGGAAGGATCTCCGACACTGGCTGGTTGTATGTTGAACACTGTTAAAGGAGAGGCCCACTAGTATTGCTATGTAAGCTATCACTTTTCTATCTTTGTACTATAGGTCGCATCAGCTTATGGCTGACTATACAAGGACAAACATCCCGTTTTGAGTTGGCTTTTAAAAACTCATATCTGATGTTGCGTCAAAGGCCACTGCTGATTGATTTGTTGACCGCAAATCAACGTCAAAACGTTGCGTACGTCATGTCACATGTATTTTCGCACATCTATTTCCACAGCACTGTGGCAGCGCTAAAGAGAAGTCTGGCCTTCAGGCATTATCATTCTGGTAAAAGGGGGGAAACTAATGCTCTGACTTGTTTGTATTTTTTTAAGCACAATCACATTCGCCTTGGGGCGGCGCTAAGAACAGTAGTAAGGAGTCTTTAAGTCATAGTTATTTTCCCACCACATGTCTGACTAACATTAGGGTGGTCACCCACTACAAGATTATTCGCCAGGAGGAAACCCTGTTGAGGTCTCCACGTTGATGAGTTCACACAGGGTGCTCGGGACCCTGATGTGCGAGCAATGAGCCGACGCAGATCTGCCTCTGATCTGGGGCTTTTGATCTGATGGTTTGTTGCTAGGAATCAACTGAGAAGCTGTGCAGGCACTTTCATAAAAATACATTTGGCAGGTGATTGGATGAACCATCTGTATAGACAAAAAAAAGTGCCGCTCTTTGCTGTTCTGTCAATAAAGAAATATGCTCCAGTTCTGATATAACTGATGCTATTGCAGCGTCTACGCTACTCTAGGAGCTACCATTGTTGTTTTGAACATTCGCCTCTCCTTGTCATTTCGCACACACCAAAGCCACGCCCACAGCTGCAAGTAGCTCCTCACAGGACGCCGATTGCTCCGTGATCTGGTTTACCGGAAACAAACGCATCACCTGAAGCCTGACAAGATGGATTCTCATGTTATATGTGATCCTGGGTGATATCACAAGAATTCAGCTGCAGTACAAGCTAAGCATTTGTCTCTGAGCTGAAAAATCTGGAAGCGACCAGAAAAACAGGGCTAAATAAAGTCGTGAAATGAGAATAAAGGGACCAAAACATTGGTATGATGGATAACGTTGCGTTATCCATCAAGGTTTAACTTTTTGCACCATGGAAGATGGGCTAAATCTAGATTTTCTAAGAGGATATTTGTAACCAGCTTGGTGAACAGTAACTGAAATGGCAGAGTAAAGTTACAAGACAAGGTCATCATGTATGCTTTCATCTTTGGTTAAATCCCAAAACACAACTACTTCTGTTCAGACTAAGACTCAACTGGAATGTCGTAATGTGGTCCAATAGTTTATTTTAAGACTTGTTTTTATTGACCCATAGAGTTCTATATTTAATTGCTTGTAAAATAAAAATGATGATCAAGCTCAGTGCCTAGACTTTCCTTATTTGCTGAAAGGTCTATTCTGTTATGTGTCCCCGACGACATGCAGGGTTTGATAATAAAGTACATTGCTGCTCTTGATTTTAGTGTCAAACCTTAAAAAAAAAATCAGCTTAACCAGCAGGTTTTAAATTATCAATTATATTATATTCAACTATTTGAGCCCGATGGAGCCGTACCAGGTACTCTTCCGTAGTTAAGTTACAAAAAGTCAGGATGGAAGATGGTCTATTTGAGAAGATGTATGTTATGAAGTTTTGAAAACACGGAGCTTTCAGCTTTAAAAATCAGTAAAGCAATGGCATGTTGTCCAAATTATGTTTTACTATAAAGTATTTTAAACAATAAAGTCAGAATTTATATAAGGCTTGTTAAAGATAGGCAAGACCGTCACAGGCCGGCACAACTGAGATCACCATATTGCTAAGTAAATTGCATGATGGTCCCAAGCAGCAAAGTGCTTGATGGGAAATGACTTGCCTATCAATGGAGCCAAGCACTTATAGGGAGATTTTACCTCGTAAAAGCTCCACAAAAGTGTTATGTCCCAACGTACATTAAAGAACAGCACCTCCATTATAATTATTCATCATTATTAAATGATTACATTTTTGCTCTGCCCAAGAATCCAAACTGGACAGAAAGGTTTTTTGTAAAAGTAACAAGTGGTTCTGCCTTTTACAGTGCAGTATTCAACCCCCTTGTAATGATTTGTTTTAAAATGAACCTGCGTCACATTAAACTGTGTTTTTGCAGTTTTTGCAATCACCGCTGTTGCTGCTGTATAATGTTTAAAACTTGACTTTTGTTTTTTTTATTATTATTTTAATTATCGTTATTATTTATTGTATTGCTGCAGCGAAGTGGAATTCAGCCACCATAAATTGTATTATTTATACTAATGCTTTTCCATAATAAAAAACCTATTGTGCACAAGAACACACTTGTTTAGTTGGTTAAAGGCAACATATGCATCACACAACGTCATCAAACAAAAGTTGGACAAAAAATTATGTAATTACGTCCTGGTACCACTAGATGGCAGCATTGTCCAAGTTAACCATATCTGACGATTTATCCATTTATCCATCTATAGATTATACATTTTAGGGATTTTGTCTAGAGATGCGTTATTTTTTAATAAGGAGAAAGAGGCAATAGCAGCCACACTGAACACTTATTAACCATTCATCAAGGTAAGAGCACACATATTTACCCGTGTAGTCCTGTCATGTATTCAACCACGTGCCGGTGGCGTGCATCAAGGGATCTAAACACAGCTGCGCACGTGGACGGCGTGAGTACTCCAACCATACGAGCCTATAATATTGCCTTCAAGTGCTTCTTGAAAAAACATGGATTTTCCATTTTCAAGTATTTGAGTGGGCTACTAATTCATACGATGTGATGTCTTACTAAAGCGAAAACCGTGCCATAGAAGAACAATACTTATATAACGGCTATTATAACACATTTATTAATCTATTTACCTTTCCTTTTTCTACTTGATAAATACTTTAATATTTTTCACAGTGAAAATATCCGACGAGGATGGGATTCGAACCCACGCGTGCAGAGCACAATGGATTAGCAGTCCATCGCCTTAACCACTCGGCCACCTCGTCTGCTTCATGCACTCTGCACATCATAATTTCTACTACAAACATTAGTATTCTCTTTCATAATTACGGTTTTATTATAACCATAACTTATTATGGTCTGCATTATATTTAGGTGGACGTTACTGCTCTAACCTGCCTGTGTTGGACAGAAACGCTAAAGCCAAATCTACTTCTGCATCTCATTAATGCTCATTAATAAGTATTGCTGAAGATACTAAGGATAAAAAATATCTAACTTTGGTTAATAACTTAACACGAACAAAGTCTGAATAAGACGTTAACGTGTATACTCTAAGCGAGAAAGCAACAATGTGCAGATTCATGTACAATTCATATCTCTGTCCACCACAGGGAGCCAGAGACCAACTAATACAATCTGCTATTTTAAGCATCTGATAATGCATAGCGCATTTAAGTTGGTCTTAGTCCAGCATCTGATGTAAAAACATGTTGCTATAATTCATTTATGATGTAAAATAACTCTCTTATGACATGTAATTCTCTTACTCAGGACCACATAATCCACTTCGAAATGTATGGTGAAATTATGCAATGAGATGTGCGCCTAATGTGCTAAAAGACTAGTCTAGAAAGTGACCATATATATATATATATATATAAATAAAGGATAAAAAGTGAATATGAAAATATTGTTATAGTTATGCTGGAGCAGATGTGATGATCATAACATAAGGTGAGCAAACACGAGTGTGAGTCAACGTGCAGCCTCCGATGTTCATGTTCACTGCTTTTTTGTGCCTGTCTGGAGTTCAAAAGCAGCATTAAAGTTTTCATTTATTCTTACATTTTCATAATTAGCTGTTTAAATTATATAAAGCTTGTTTGTACCTCATTTAATCCAAATAATCGTTGCTTTAAATTACTCTTCATCCGAGACAGAGTGTGTTCTTCCATCCATTATGTGACTGAATGTTTGTGTATGCATGATGTAATAACTGACCTGACCTCACCATAAGTCTAGTCTTTATTCCAATCTATCACATCGACTTTGAGTGTGAATCAAAAGGCAAAACACAGACAGAGGGGATCGAACATTTATTTACCCTTATTAAAAGTTACAATAAAACCATTAACATCTTCAAACGATAGCAAAATAAAGAGAACCAAAAAATATTGGCCAAAACATATTTACAGAGACGGTTTGCAGATAAAAAGCTCACATTTTGTACACAACCCCAACCCCTGCATCATAAACTCTGAAATGTGAACACTGCAATACTCGAGAAGCTTGAATGTGGTTTTAGCCAGAAGAAGAAAAAAAAAAAGAAAAAAGAATCGAAATGCACGAACAAAGACGTTGCTCTTTTTCCAACTTCCCCTCTTCGGTTTTTTCACTTTTTCTATACATGACAAAATACTTCAAATTTGGGAATAAAACATAGGAATGTAGAATTCTAAAAACGAATAAGATCTTTTGAAAAGGTAATGTGTCCATTTAACAGTCATTTCAGAGTGAAGGAGATGCTCTGCCCCGCTCTGCAACGGTGACGATTTTTAGATCCCAAAAAAAGATGAGAAAGAAAAAATTTAAATGTTATAGGGCTGCCACGCTGTTAAAAAAGGATGCTTCTCCATGAATTGGGAAAATAAGTCAGTATTCCTGATTCGCTTCCACATCCAATCCGTTACCTTCGCCACACGCCAGTCCCCGTGTGTACCATGAGGGGGCGACACACGCCGACACTTTGATCATGAGAGGGCCCGGTGAGATTCCGTCTGTCGAAGAACTAATAAAAGGCAGTGAACTGGTGGTGGAATCAGCAGACGTGATATATCCGTTGTCTTCTTTTTCTAGTTTTGTTTATAACTTTAAGAACGTGGCACGCGTCTCTCATATATATATTTATATACTTTAATCTTGGAAAATCAGTTCAGGTGCCGTGGCGGAGGGGGTGAAGTCACTCTGCCTTGGCCTCGACCTCGGAGGCTGCGGGTGTCGTGTCCTCAGCAGGGGTGGCGGCAGCGGCCTCCTCGGCCGGGGCAGCCTCTGTGGGTGGGGCCTCCTCCGCCGCCTTGGTCTCTCCCTCAGGTGCAGCTTCGGCAGCCGGGGCGGCAGCGGCGCCCTCTTCCTCTTTGGCCTCGGCGGCCGGCGTCTCCTCTTTGGTTTCCTTGGCCGCGTGGCCGTTCTCCTCGGGCTTGTCCTCGGCCGTCGGGGAGGCGGCCTCCTCTTTGGCCTCGTCGCTGCCCTTCTTGCTCTTCTTCAGCGAGATGCCCTTGAACTTGAAGGAGTTCTTCAGGGAGAACTTCTTCTTCTTCTTGCCCTCCTTGGCAGCCTCGCCCTCTGGCTTGGCGGCATCCCCCTCGGCCGCGGGGGCCGGCTCGATGGCGTCCCCGGTGCCGTTCTCGCCCTCCGTGGCCGGTTCCGCTGTTCCATTTCCATCGGCGGCAGCCACTTCCCCGTCGGGCTTGGCTGACACCTCGCCGTTGGTTTTGACGTGACCGTTCTCCTGCAGAGAAGAGGACTCATTAGTCATGAACACAAGTAATCAAACTGTTGCCTCTGAAAAATTGGACTATCGCTCAAATAAACAGACGGATAAACTGTAGATGGAAAATGTGCAGAGCACTCCAAATAAATCTAAAGGATCTGACATATGACAGATTAGCCCATTTACTCCACTAGTTAATCCATGTTATACTTGAGGAAAGCTGCTTGCCCTGACAGTGGTTTAGCGGATGGAGGGGGGGGGGGGGGGACACAGCTGTTTGCATGACCACCAAACAGACGCACGGGGGCAGTAGTGCTGCATTCAAACGTCAACACAGCCAGCACGTTGAGGGAACAAAGGAATCCCCGTGAAACCTGCTCGCTGCTCTCATCCGAGAGCCGCAGCTCGTCCCTGCTCTGTGCGCGCTTCACATAATGATGCCTCTTCTGATCTGGGGTCTGATTCAAGGAGTCTCTCTACATGATCAACAATTAGGCATCACATATCGATTTTCAACGCACATTTTTTTTTTTTTTTTTAATTCAACTGTGTTTATACTGGTGGAACAACTCTAGATAAAGCAGAATGTAGTAATCATAGCTGGGTTAAGAGAGGAGTTTGAACTGGAGCTGTTGTGTGCCTCTCCGCGTAATGCGCCTCCAGCAGAGCGCATTTTGCGTCCCCATTTATTTTTTTTGCGCGGCTCGCTTCACATCTATTGTTCGACGTCGGAGCGACTGTCGGCCGGTCGCAGCCGACTCATGAGAGAGACCACGGTCCAAACACGCGCTGCCACCAGAATCCGTCCTTACTGCGTCGAAATGTGCGGCCAAACCCCCCCACCACCACCCCCACGACCGGCGGGCGGAATTAACACCAAAAAAAATAAAATAAGGGGGCATGTCTGGGTGCGCGCTGAGCGGGGACGAGCACGGCGGCAGGTCCCCCGGTTATAAGACGACTAATGTTTGATTCCGGCCCCTCGGTGGCCCTGTGGCCATGCGGTGCATGCGGTCACGGGTCTGCTCTCTGTGCGTAAAAAGAGCAACAGCTCGGGCGCGCCGCCGCCGCCGCCCCGCCACGGCACCCATGCTGCCGGTGGGCGGTGGTGCCATGTGGCTCCCCGCTGGCTCTCTGGGCTCGTCAGGCCTACTTTACTCACCTGGCCGTTGGCTTTGGCAGCCGCAGGGTCGGCGGCGGCTGCGGCGGCTTTCCCCTCCACAGCTACTCCACCCTTGGACAGCGGAGCTCCCATTCTCTTTCTGTAGGTGCTTCTGAACGGGGGGGGAGGAAAAAAATCGAAAAAAGAAAAACCTCGAGGAGTTTTTAAGAGAGATTTAAAGATCCAGCGCAGGGATGGGGTAATGTCTTGCCAGAGAGGTTTAAAAAAAACAATCCGAGCGGATCTCCTTCTCCCTAAACTAGGCTCTGGAAACGAGAAGATCCTCCCTTTGGTGAGTGTGGACCCCACGGCGGCTGAGCTCAAATTAAAGGATGTCGGTGATGAGGCTGTGAGTATTTCAACCGCGCCTCGAAATCGACCGGAGTCTCCTCCCAGGGGCGTGGCAGCCGGGGCTCTGTCCAATCAGACGGCCGGGGGGGGGGGCTCCTTTCCCCCCCTCTGTCACTGCAACAGTCTGCTTGCTCCACTGGACCATCAGCAGGACTTCTTCCACTGTTTCACTTCTCTGGAGGGTTTTGAACTTTTTCAACTTTGTTCATCAACAGCACTTGTTGCAAGAAACTGAGATAATACGGATAATACTGACAGTTTTATCTGATAAGAGTTTTGTATATAAGTACGACACCGTGATGGACAAACAATGCAATAAATGTTATTATTAATGCTATAAATGTGACAGTGAGAACAACATACACACCAGAGGAGTATATACTTCAGATCAGTGGTTCCCAAACCTAAAGCTCAAGGGTCATTAAAAAAAAACATATCTGCCTTTCAACCCAGCCAATCTGGGAAGGCAGCATCACTTTACGGGTTCAGTGTCCAGCGTTGCAAGACACATGCACCTTAAAGAAAGGGTTTCAAATAGACCTTTTTAGCTAAAAAGCACAGTGATTATTCAAAGCACATGATTTTAAGACTTCGCTCCCCATGTTACCCCTCGCGGTAAACTTTGTATGAAAATTACGCCAACTCCTTTACAGTTTTAAAGAAAACCCTAAATGATCTGGACAATCAAATTTTTCAATGCAGAAAACACTATTTGAAAGCACCGAAGGCTCCATCAATGGCCCCCGTCCTGTTTTTTTTTAAGTGACAGGCATTGGCTTTCCAAGAGTACATTTGTTACATAAGTCCTGCACTCGGTGGAGTTTCTGGGATGGCACTGGGGCTGCTTTGTCACCGACACAGACAGGGAGACATTGAATCAGCCTGTCGGCCACTAATGAGGCCTCTTGGCCAGGCGACTGAATCCCACGATCGCAACAATGACACTGCATATTTTTTTATTGGGAGCCCAAAGCTGACGGGTTCCTCTTGTGACCCGGCGGGGTCAGGGGTCATCGTGTTTTAAGCTGAGAAATAAAAAGCCGGTTCACTGCTTCCGTAGACCGGCATGTCACTAGACGGGGTCGTACATGCGTTGATATACACCAGCTGCGTTGTTTTCAAGCCATTACTCTTAAATGTGGCAACTTTAACCAAATTATCCCTTCTTTCCCATCTAGAAGGCCCTCATTTATCTCGCAGACGAACCCGTCTTAACAAAATGGCTCTCTGTCTGCTTGTCATCTTTATGGGACTTCATTAAGAGGAATTTATGATTTCCTCTTATGAAAGTGCCGTATTCTTGTGAGGCACCCCTTTATAGCACCATCTCTCTCTCTCTCTCTCTCTCTCTCTCTCTCTCTCTCTCTAATTGTTTACACCAATTCAATGGCACACAGGACGACCTCCTCCATGCACACTGACACGAGCACGTCACGGCCGTGGTATGCGAGGCATGCGTGCACCAACCGGAGACTGATCTCCATCCACTCAGTGGGCCGAGCTTCCCCCAGTGGAATACACCCTCAGGGGGTTTTAAAATCTGCACCGCCTCCAAACCAACCACCTCCACCACCACTCCATACATTCGCCCCAAACCGAGATAAAAAGGAGAACAACATGTTTAACCCCCACCCCCTACCCCACCTCCTCAGCTCACCATCCGCTGCATGCACATAGCTCAATCATGTCTTTGGAATTCCTCGCCGCCCTCTGATGTGGGCCGTCTGAATCGGGTCCTCGTTCTGATGAGGTCTACACATTGAGGTTGTCAGTTTTCAAAGAGGATGTTCCTGGTTTGATCAGCACAAGAAAGAGATGTTTTCACAGCAGGCCATCCAAGCCCCTATGGAGAGACTTGGTTAACCTCATTTTGTCTGTCATTCATTACTAACTTAAGTGATATCTTTATAGATGTGGATCAAATTGAAATCATATTGGTTTTCTCCATCTTGATTTAAAATGAGTGTTTCTGACAACTGAAATGTTTTTAAAATCGCCCTTGAAAGGAAAACATCTGGAAAATTGTGTTGTTTTTCTTTTTATGATGATCAAGATGCAACTCACTGATGTAACATCTCTGGCTCATATTGTCCGTGCAACTCAGTGGAAGCATTTCTTGTTTTGTTCTGTCAGCATTTCAGTGTTGACAGTAAACTTTAGAAAAGTATCTGTAATTGCAAGTGTGAAGACTTTCAGCATCCATCACTCCAATCATTTCCTATATCAGCTTGAATGATTGGTTGGAAGTTTTGGTAAATACAATTATTAGCATTCTTACAGAGATGTAGATGAGAGGACCGTTTTTGTGCTTCTCGCCGCTATAGCTACATATTTAGCATACATGAGAGCCGTGTGAATTTTCTCATTTTGCTTATGTCAAACTCTTTGTCTTACACACATATTAGTGCAGATGCAGACTTAGTTAATGAGCACACACACTTGTAGTGCACACACTGAGGTGATGACAAGGCCTGAGGACTCCCCCTGTCCTCAACCTGCCTACTTATTTATGTCACGTTTAACACGGCGCTTCTTCTCCTCTCCACACACTATTCCGTCCTCCGAGCTAGTCAATGACCCTGTTTGTGTGATTGCCCACTTTTCATGCCCTGACACAGGATGAGCTCTCAAATCCAGCTAAAAGCCTCCATTGTCTCTCTTTCTCTCTCTTTGCAAGACAACTGATGAGCATCACAAGTAGAAAGAGAGGAAAAAGAAGAGAGAGAGAGAGAGGAGGACTGGAGCGACGGAGAGGAATCAGGTGTCTCTGGGGTTCCTTTTGGTGAGGGAGGAGAAAAGTTATCTTTCTGACAGTCACCTTGAACATATTACTTGGGCATATCAGCGTGATGAATATGTAATTTCCCTTGGTTCCTCAGTTTGTCGCAATTCATGCATACACAATCACAAAAACAAGAGTGCAGGCTGTTTCCTGTGGGTTTCCTATTCAAGACATTGATGGTAACATATCTGGCAAAGCTTCAAAAACCTCAATACATTATGCTATGCCATCCTATGAGGCACAATCATAACATAGTGTTTACACTAAGAAATCATTTGTGCAGAAAAAAATATTTTAAGCCACAACACAGTTTCAAACCATGACTTTTTTTTTTATCACGAATGTGTTATCCTAGCAAACATGTTAATTAGATTTAATAAGTTTGATTTAGTCTGGTATAAACAGAACATTTGCATTGCCAAGCACCTCATTACAAGGAGAATCAGGTGCACAGCCCTCTTCACAGCCATGAATAGGGGTGCGTGGACTTAAAAGAAAGCCCTTTGTAATGCTAATTGATTCGATCAACTGGCTTATTGACTGCAAAAAGGCCCTCACCAGCAGGCAACCACAAAGCTGCACATGGCAGCCATCTTGGCCGGGGCTTGTGCAGATGTATCTGTCTGTCGGTCTCTGGCAGTGGCTCTCAGACGAGGAGGAAGAGGAGGAGGAGGAGAAGAAGGTGGAGGAAGGGATAGTAGCTGGGTGTCCGATGCTCGGCCGAGCCTGCATGTTGGACTCGCCTCATTGATAAAACAGTTGTTGGAAGCGTGCAAACACAACCTCTAAAAACCAACAGTAATCATGTTGATGCGAGTAGATTTCACTGACCTCCCCCTCTTTATCTCTCACTGTGCCTAAGGTGGCAGACATGACGGGACACAACCCCTCCCTACATTTCTGCGTGCAGACATGCCACAGAGCCGGTTGCCATGGCAACTGCTGCTTCCATCGACGTCTCGGGCTGATGCGGTTTGGTTGGAACCCAATGGTAGAGGATACGGCTCTGCCGTTTGTTTTTGTTTGCCTTATCATCTCTGGCTTGTTTATTTGAGATGACTTTGACTCCCACAATTTACATAGCCGAGACTCTCAACCTCTGTGACTGCAGAGAAAGAAAAGTGTGGTTTCCTTTGAACCTTCACCCTTCACCATCTTCCCAACAGACTCCATTTTCCCCCTTCCTCATCAAAACATATTTTTTCTAAGTGTTGCCTCTCCATGTGTGCTTCTCTGGCATCAGGACTTTACAGGCAAATTCACCCAGCGGTGCTTTGTTTCCGTCTGTGGTCATAACATTGCGGGCCAGGTAGGAAGGCAGCGAGGAATAGAAACAGATGGCGAGACTAGCAAAAGGCGAGGGTGAGGGGTTAAAAAGTACCGAAACGTTGATGAGTGAAGCAGAGGGAGAGTGTGTGTGGCTGGGCAGAGTGTGAATGTGTGTGTGTCTATGTGTCAGACAGGGGCATACAGTAGTAAGGCAGCTCATCCCCGCTGCCAACGGCACTGCGGCGTTACTAGGTCAGTGTGCCATCATCTCATTCATCATTATCACAGCCTGCTCTTCCTCCTCCTCTGCTCTCACTCCTCATACCTCCCACGCTTTCTTGCAGACGCTCTCTTCCTCCCACAATGGGAGACACGTCGAGCTACAGAGGCAGAAAGGAAGGTGAAACTGACACCCCTGAGCAGAAAACGGCAAAGTCATCTTCCTTTCATGAGCAGACGAATAACAGAAATGTGCACCCCAGTGTATGCCGAGTCAGACAGAATCAGAACCATCACTCATATCTGTGCGTTTAATGACACTTGGACCACGAGGCTTAGTTAGCTTAGCTTAGCATAAAGACAGGAGAAAACAGCTAGCTATTTGGTTTGGTTACAACAACTTAACCACACATTTTCTTGCCCAGGTCGGGCCGAGTGTCTTCCTAAAGTTGGTTACATGACAAGAACTTTTGCTGAAGTAGTAAGGCCTTAGAAAGGGATGCAAAGCTGGAACCCTGTGACCCCTACTAAGGACTTCCTTAGAAAGTGGTATTGAACAGTATAAGCACCTCTGAATGACCTGTCGCCTCCGTTCAACATCGTACACGTCTGTCAAAAATCACAGAATGTCAGACACCCTGCGAGAGACAGAAATCAATTATCCCCGGTGAATTTGGTTTAATTGAGCACGACACACTCCAGACCAATGGAGCATAATAGGCTGTAATTCATGACAGCTTTGCATTCCTGCATATTAGAGAAGGGCCGGAGTGATATCGGTCCACACAGACATCTCCCCTGCTGCTCAGGAATAGCTGGCAGCAAAAGTGGCGTTTGTTTGGTACACACAAAGACATATATACGACAACAAACACTTGCATGCAGCCACATGCAAATGCATTTGTCCCCCCACCATGGCTACACACACACACACACACACACACACACACACACACACACACACACACACACACACACACACACACACACACACACACACACACACACACACACACACACATTAGCTCTGGGTTGTCTGCTAGCTGGGGCTTTTTTTTCTTTTTGGGCCAATCTGTGAGATCATCACTCTCTCTGAGCTCCCGTCAGTTTTTTTTCCTCTCCCTCGGCTCCTCAAACCCCCCTGCCCCTCCTCCTCCTCCTCCTCTACCATATTCATTGTAATGCAGATTTAAGGATCGGGTGGGGGATGGGAGCAGAGAGAAGAGGTTTGTGGAGAGAGGCTGGGGTTGGTGTTAAGTATGACCTGGCAGCCCTGCTGTGCCTCAGCGGGCGGTCCAGCGTGGGCTGGGGGGAGGGGAACCAGAAAGAGAGAGAGAGAGAGAGAAAGAGAGAGCTTTGAGGGGTAATCTGACAGCCTGTATGCATGACTCAGACATCAGATATCAACATTCCGGCCTCTTGAAATAAAAGATGGCAGACGCGCAGCTCGTATTTCCATTCACCATAATCTCATCCAGGAGTGGAACTGAGAAGAATAGGCTGTTTTAATGGCGTTTTGCTCTGTCTAGACATACTAAGCTTATTGTCACAGAGGTCCTGTTGTTGTTCCCCTCTGTCATACACTAATACCGTGTCAAACTAACTGGGAAATAAATAGAGAGCATAATTTGCAAATGGCAGTGCTTTAATCTGTGTATTTATCTGTGTGGGGGCAGTGAAGCCATTACCGAAACATCACTAATTTGCCCACGCAGATTGTTCAGCTGTTGCTGAATGAGGTGTTGTGGTAAGTTTATTTTTGCTTTTTTTCTGCAAATGTGTCAGGGTGTGTGTCAGTGTGTGTTTAATCACCATGTGTCTCTGTGCATTTAGGGGTCTGTCTTGTTCTTAAGACTACAGCTTAAGCTATGGCCACGCTCGTCCCAGCTGTCCGAGAAGTCAAACCTTGACTTATTTACCGAGCGCCTGCCCTCCCGTAGCAATGCACCCCACCCCTCCTAGCAAACACACACACACACACACACACACACACACACACACACACACACACACACACACACACACACACACACACACACACACACACACACACACCACTATGGAGGGCAGAGATGGTAGAGAGCAGTCTAAGTGCTGCGTCGATACTGGGCCATTGGGTTTTAATGAGCCATGTGTGGGATGGATTCATTGACTCTGCACCTCTTTTTGTGCTGAAAAAAAGAGCCTGTGGTTGACTCCTTTAACCCGTTTGATTACACTGAATTGCACTCGAAATGCGTAAGAACAAAGTAGCGCACAGTTGGGTTTGTTTGAAAAACCCAACTGGCTGTTTGAAATAGGATTAGACTTTTATTATAATAATTATAACTATGTGATCATTTGTTGTTGTGATTTGCTGGCCATCCTCCACATGGATCTGAATGCAGGTTCAATAACAGAGTCACAGAGTCAATGGCACATAAGAGAGGTGGATGTTTGCCAAAGGATGGAGGTCCTCCAGTTGAGGGATGCCCTTCCAACTCAACTCAACTCAGTCAGTTTTTGTGTAGTTTTCGCTCAGCTTTGGCGCAATTCATTCTTCGGTTGTCATTTTTTGCTCCAGTTTCCCAGTTCTCCCATCTGCCATTGCAGCTGTGTTGTCATGGAGCATTGTTGCGCTTGTTTGTGAGTGACCTATTTATAACCCACCCCTACAATCTCTTGCCCCCGATTCCCTCTCTCGTCCTCCTCCAGTTTATAAAAACATGGTTACGTAAAAAAAAGAAAAAAGAAAAGAAGACAGCTCCTTTTGAACCATCGCCGGGTCATCACGGTGGCATGAACATCTCTCTGGGTTATTAAATAATTCAGGAGAAGGGGTTAGGTGTTGAGTCTGGGTTATTCAGAGATATTCTTAGCTTAAAAGTGGCATAACGGAGACTTTTTCTCACGTGTGAAAGTCACTGAAGCTAGAGCTTCCTCCTCTTTTTTCATTTTGATTTAAAAAGCACCATAATTGACACATATCAAGAGATGGCTGAATTATTAACACAGGGACACATTACTGAAACTCTGAAAATGTACTTTTCTTCATCTTTAAATGTCCGCTGTATTTGTGGGTTTGGGTGATCGTATGAAGGCCCTAAATGTCAGTCATGCAAATGAGGGCAGGAGTCTCCGGACTGAAGATTAACAACTATAAGTCTACAAAGACAATGGCTGCCGCTTGTCAAAATCTCACCCAGCCTGCTATCATTGACCTCGAGCCAGCCCTCACAGCTTCATGACCACACTGTCAGTAGCATTGCACTAGCTGCTGGCCTTGTCTCTCAATGAATCCGCAATGTTTCTCTCCCTCTGATTAGCCCTTTAACTGATCTACAACTGACCAACTGTGTTTGCAGGGCAGCACTGACCTCATCTCCACTGGTCTGCTGAGACAGCTAGCATCGATCTATTCTAGCTTGACCAACCTGCCCAGTTGAGTCTGCATTAGGCTCCATCTAGCCCACCGGTTAGACGTCACTACTCGCTACGCTACGACCCAAAAGTGATTGCAAGTGATTGATTGGGGATTGATTGGTTGAAACAGAGGAGTGGGAGGGAGGTGAAGTGAGGCAAGGCTGTAGGTACTGGGGAGCGGTTATTTACGCTTTGTGTCTCATCAGGAAATGGGCGCAAGCGGAGATTTACTGTTACTGCCCATATTATTGTCTCGAACATTCACTCCCTGTCAGCGCCTGAGATACCGCCCTGGCAGAGAGATACATTAAAAAACAAAACGGCATGAATATATCTCCCGCTGACAGGTTCAATATGAAAGACACCTGCTCCGACGAGGGGAGACGAAAAAGCCATTTGTCAGTTCCAGAGGGAGACACTTCCTTTGTGTCACTTCTCCCTTGGGGGGCTTACTAACAAGGCTATCATGGGTCACTGATGAGCTGGGACCGGAGATCAATTGTAGTGGTTAGAAGACTGTATCTGTCCAAGATGGGGATCTCGTCATCAGAAATGGATGGGGCTTACAGCAGGCGTTGTATTTGGGTCAAGGGCATCGCTTGGCACAGGACACAGGAGGTTTTTGCTCCGTATGATCAGGTGCTCCCGGCGGACTTCCATAGCATTTGCAAATACCCAACATGTAAGCCGATCACGCACCATCCAGGACCGTGTGGGAGTTAATCTGCTTTAACCCAACGACAATGGGTTTGATATATATAGGCGGCCGCAATTTGATGAGATTGTCAGTTTCTTTATTGATGTCATTCAGGATTTAAGCCCATGGATGTGTAACATAAGCACATTACCTGTGTCACGGGGAGACGACGGGGAGCGACGCGGTGCACGTTCAACAGGAGCAATTTGATCGCTGTCCATTGTGGCCTGATTTCTGTCGCCCTGCTGGTGAGGCGTGCCCTCGGGGAAAGTGGCGGGTTTCATTATGGTAAGCAAAGACTGTTGAACTATCAAGGCTATTTGATGGCACGATTTTGTCCCTGCAGCGTATGATGGATGTCAGTGTGGCTGGTGATGGGGGGCTCCTTTTTCATTTGCTTAAGAATCTGCCCAAAAGGGGCTCATTCCTGAAACATTCCAGGGTGTCAGATTATATCCTCGAATTTTAAAGTATGGAGATAAACAAAACCATCATACTCTTATATTCCAGCTGTAGGAAGACTGGGAGGAAATAGGAAAAGATCACAAGAATTGCCAGAATCTTTGTCAATCCCAGGTGGTTTAATAGATAGGAAATAGGATTTAATAGATGGTCAGCTAATAAACTGGGCATTTGAAGGGCTATCTGCTTTTACGCTTTCTAAGGAACGTTCGGAGGATTCTTTAAGGGAGATTTATGGGAGCGTCATGGGAAAGTTTGCCGGTTGCAGGCAAGTTGTCCCTCCTAATGGGTCGAGTGACCTCAGTCTCCTCAAGGTCAGGGTAATCTGGAGTAATTAACGACCAGGCGCTCTGACTGGCTTTATCTCGGCTCCGGTGCTTTCATAAAAACATCTCAAGAGGGTCCTGCTCGGCTCAGAGTTGACTCAACAATCCTTTGCACACCTGTGTGTGTGTGTGTGTGTGTGTGTGTGTGTGTGTGTGTGTGTGTGTGTGTGTGTGTGTGTGTGTGTGTGTGTGTGTGTGTGTGTGTGTGTGTGTGTGTGTGTGTGTGTGTGTGTGCCGCCCACACGTCCCCGCGCTCACACAGACACTCTCAAGGTTGTCCAAGGACGCAGTCTTCGGGCTTGATCAATGAGCATGTCACAAGCGTGTGTGTGTTCCCAAAGTGCTGTGTCACAGTATAACAAGAGGTTGTTTTAGGACAGTAATGGCTCGGCTATAGGCGGAGATAAAGCTTAATGAGCTGAATGCCTCGGCATTCACAGCTGAACATAAACGCCACACAGAGAAGCAGCAGCTCTCACTGCTGGGCATGTTTGTAGTGTCTCAACCTATAGACCCATCTCCTTCCTCACTTGTCCAACCACAGACTCAATCGCCTTATAAGGGCTGAGAAGGTTCGGAGCCTCGAACAGCTTGGCAGAAAGCGGGTGGCTGTAGCGCCTGATGTATGGCCTTGTTATTCCGAATAGAGAAGAGGGAAACGGCTGATTATTGATATCTGCTAAGTGTCCAGGATGAGTAATGTGGCTGTCCAGCCAAGCAGCTGTTCACCAAGCTTTTGGCAGGTGGAGAAAATCAATAGCAAGACACACCTTTCAGATGAGTATAACGGATGACAGAGAGGGGGGCTGGGGGCACGGTAATGGAAAGATTCCCATCTTTTGCTTTGGCTCGGGCCTCTCTAGCAATTGCACAGACAGTAATGACACGGCGGTGATGAAAGCCAGTCCGAGAGATGTCGGATTTCTAAACGGACTGCTTGTTTGACCAGCGGTGTCTGCGGTACTGTTGAGGTTTTGCAAACAGACGCAGATGCTTTCCATGTTCCCTTCATCAATTCACTGTCGGAGGTAGTAGAGCCATTATCGCTCTCAGAATGGAATCAGCCAGAGTGACTCTTCCTCCAATTGTCTTCCCACCTCCCATAGACTCAGATGCATCCTCATACAGATTAAGGCAGCTCTCCCTGCAGACATTTCCTATCTAAAACCCTTTTCACTTTTTCATCAGCTCGCATCATTACGCGTCACATCTCATCCATTGGTTCGTTACGGATGTGGCGATGCGGTTCCATACCCATTTGTGGTGAGTAAGATGTACAGTGGCACCCAAGGGTCCCTGGCTTCTCTGTCTGCCCGATTGTCACTGTCTGAGTGTAAAGGATATAGTAAAGTCAAATTACAGCAAATGCCACATCGCAACTCTTTCTCTACCTTTCTTTCCCCTCTCATCCTCCCCATGTTGGTCCCACCGGTCGCTCCTCTCTCCCCTGTGCTGCCGTGCAAATGGATTAATCTTGTAGCTCCCAGTCTGAGGGGAGGGTAGAGTGGTGCACTTGTGTCAGGGAACAGTGAAATATGCATGTGTGTGTATCCACGTTGTGAGTGTGTGTGTGTGTGTGTGTGTGTGTGTGTGTGTGTGTGTGTGTGTGTGTGTGTGTGTGTGTGTGTGTGTGTGTGTGTGTGTGTGTGTGTGTGTGTGTGTGAGAGAGAGAGAAAGAGTGATACGAAAACGAGACAGAAAGAGGGAAACGGATGGAGGACGAGGAATTCAGTGAGATGAAATGCAACATGTTGTTATGAGATGATGAATATAGCGTCTTCTCTGCATTTTTTAACGTCATGACAAGGAGGAAAAAGGACAGAATCGTAAATCTACGTACTGATTAAGTGTGATCTGTACATATTCTACTCTTTCAGGGGATCGTTTCCCACATGGAGTCCTAAAATAGAGTCATATCCATTAATAAACCATGTACCTGCTGTGCATCCCAGCTCTTTTCTAGTACCCCTGCAGCAGAGAGCAAGGAAGGGACAGTCAGGTGGGTCTGCCTGTTAACAGAGCTGGATCTGTGTAAAGCCCTCAGTCACTGGTATCACTTGTGTCAGCCAGTGCTAGCAGCTCCTCTCCATTATTAAAAACGGTTTAATGGTCAAATCGCATCAAATATTTACTCTCGTCTCGTCATTCACTGTTAATCTCCCCGTGTAATTTCTGACTCCACATCTTCCCCTTGCGACCACCTGCTGCCCTGATATTGCTTTCTCCTCACTCTCGCTCTCCCTGTTGACTGAGCAGCGGCATCAATGACAGGGGATCTCAGTGGTTGCCATGACAATGCCATGACGACAATGATGGAATTCATTTGGCATGGCGGGGTGCACATGAATGAATGAGTTTGAACCTGAGAAACCTCACGTCTGGTAGCCATCTGTAGACGGTGAGAAAGTAGACCCCATCACCCCCCGTCTGTAAACACAGATATATGAAAACAAAAAGCTGAGAGATGGAGTCAGTATGTTCTACTTACTGTGCTCTGTTGCATATGTAAGTGTTGTACAATTCCACAAAACCTCAGATCGAATTCAATCAATTTTACAATTCCTTTTTTCTACAATATCTGTGCAAGATACGGTTAACTTTAAGGAAAATGTGTGGCTATGGCAAATAAGTTAGAATTTAGACATGGTTCGAGTTAGTTAACTAAAAACAAGTGGTTAAAAAAGCACTAGTATAACGCACAAAGTATTGATATCTGAGTAATCCAAAAACACTGTCAAATGTACACTGTAAGAATCTTCATCCAAAACAGCCTATGCACACACATTTTGCTTTTTTCATTTTGGCTGTTGGAAACATAACTAGTAGCTGTGGGGCATTGCACCCCACAGCTACCAAAGAAAGTAGCACTCTGTAGTTCTTCCTTGCCATCACGACATCACTGTCACGTCACTGGATGCAAGAAGAACAATAAATAGACCGAGATTGAAAACATTAAACATTTGGTTAAAGTTGGGGAAAGATCATTAGCACTGAACATAAAATCTGCGGTGCGTAATTGTTCACTGTAGACATAATTCTCATGGATACCAGGCTGGTTTAAGAAGAGTGTTGGAGAGCTGGAAGCTGGGCCGAGGCTTTAATATATATGTAGGACAGATATGATGAACTGAAGCAAATGGATACGACTCTTCATATTACAGCTACGGTGTGTCCTCTTTTCGGTAAGGAAGCTGGTTTTGCAGTGAACGATCTGCACACCGCATAGCACTCCCCACTCACTCCCCCACACTCACCCCTCTCCTGTAGTCTGCAGCAGATGAGGAATCATGGGAGGTCAGGGTGGGCGGGAGTTGCGATATGACATCACATCCATCATGGCTGCCACAGGCTCCCAGCTGCCACCAGCTGTTGTGCATTAAGCAAAGTGCAGCAGGCGGATTTGGCTGAGCCAGTTATGGGATAACTCAATAACATTACTCTGTTAGGGGCCTGCCTTGAGCTCTTTATTTCATAATGCTTCGTGGTTTTACCGCCCGGCCCGCCATCCAACCCCTCGGGAGCTGTCGCGAACTTTTAAGCTGATTACCGTTTACGGGTCATCATGATTGGCCTCTGCTCGCCAGTCAAGTCTTACCACACCTCGTCGTGTCTATCTATGAAAACAGTGTTGACATTAGGTTATTGTGCCGATGGAAGTGCTGAATTTCATCAAGTAAGGCCATCAAATCAAACGCTCCATGATTCCCTGGCCCCTGGCTTACGTCCTCAACTTGACTGGGTCTTAATGCTTTCATGGAAGTAGGTTAAGTGCCTTGTGCCAACGCAGAGTGCCACACAGCGAGCCCGCATTAATCTGAGCCACCACCACGAGTCCCAACACAAGAGTTCCTTGGCGAGTTCTGGGAGCTCACACAAACTCTCAAAGACTACCGAGGAGGAAAGTTGTGAAAGAAATGCCAACGTTTTTTGACCCCAACTGGTTTCGCTGTTGGTCCGGGTGTGTGTTCGATGTGTGTGTGACTGGGAGAAACAGAAAAAGAGGTAGAGAGTGTGTGCAATATGTAGCGGGGCCTTTTGACACTAATTGTTTGGGATGGAGGTGGCAGCTGTGGGAGAACTCGGGGGCAGAAAGGTGATAGTTTGACCCTTCCCCACCCTCTGGGCTCCACTCAAGCCGTGTCCACTCTAATGGAAATACATTTGAAACACCATCTTCTTCTCTCAGTTTTAACCTTCATCCATACTAAATTGGGCCTCAAAAGCAAAGCTAGAAAAAAACTCTGGGGAGCGTACCATAAATAAGCTATGGAGAAGAGGAAGATTTAGCTTTTTTAAAACGGTTATGAAACCTTCACACACCTTGTTGAGTGTGTCTGCATAGCAATTAAGTTAAGAAGCCAAATATCGGTCCTCCAATTGATCACATTAAATCAGTTAATGGAAAAATATTTATCCTAATGCACATAATGTAGGGGTCTTTATATAGACATCTTTTGGGGCCCTCTTCGAACTGAAATGAACATGTATTTATGCTCATAGAATATTTAAGTTTGGTATTCAGTCAAAATTGCTGAATGCTGTGAAGGGACTACAACTTGTATCGCACATAGTCTTGTTGCATTTCTTCTGCCATTCAGATTATTCAACAAGAAAAACATTTTCCCACTAGTATTTCCCTTTTAAGAAATTTGCTATATCTTGCTGCCAATCCGAGGCACTTAATTATAGGTTTTAGTCAGTATTTTGTCCATAAAGCACGAATTACATCAGTAATAGTGCAAGCTTATCCCTTAAGCAAAGATTTGATCCAAGAAAATTGTTTACAGAGTGCCAATAAAACAAACCATAACACTAATGAAATGTATGATAAAGATTTGAGTCATTTTTCTAAGGCTCTGGGTTTGTTTCCCTCTCCAGTCCAGAGACTCATTATTGCCATCTACTCCAAATAACAGCTCCCGGCGTTAACTATCACCTCCTCTGTCCAGACGCCATCAGACAGCCTCTACCTGCTCTTTGCCGCCAGCGCCTGTGACATGGTGTCTGGCTTTGGTTCGGATCACGGAGGAGCTTTCTAAAAGAAAATGCTACCCTCGGATTCTCCATCTTCACTTTTGATTGCATGCTGTCTGGTTGAGCCACCTGGCTTTATTCCTCTGCCTCTATATTGGCTGTATACGCTTGTTAGTCTGGCTCCTTGTCTGTCCTCTAGCCGGCTCAAAGGGAGGGTATAAATACCTTTTACAAGCTTCCCTCCAGTATCTTTCTTTACCTCATCCTGTACTTCACATCCTTCCCTCAACTTGATTCGTCTTTTCGTCTGCCTTCCTTCCTTTCTAGTCTAGTTTCTTCTCTGTGTTGAGAAAAACATGCAGGATGTTATACAAAACATAATAAACATTATATATGTATAGGGAGATATCTCTCTCTATATATAGTAATCTATATATATATATATACATATACTATATATTATATCATACTTTTGTGTGCATCTCAAAAAACACACAGAACAAAGGAAGAACAGGCTGCACTGGTTGACATTTTTACATTACGTCCAGCCTGCAAGCGCAGCATTCTGCAGCAGCATGTGTGAATGTCATCAGTGGTTATGGTTAGCCGTGGACATGGAGTAGTCTTCTGTGACAGTTTCACAATGGTAAACCCAGTGGGCATGAGTGAGGAGAGAGGAGTGTGTGTGGCTCACATGCAGGCCTGGGGGCCCCGCGCTGTCCATGGGTGTGGGTGCGGGAGGTGGGAGGTGGGAGGTGGGGGGGTGGACCAGAATCTGCTTCGGCCGTTACAGCAATCTGGGTCAGTCAGAGGCTGAGAGAGAGAGAGAGACATAGAGAGAGAGTGACCTCATTGCTCCTGCATTATCATTTTTTTTCCCCAGTCAGTCAATCCCTACGCTGAGACCCAGGGAGACACTGCACCAGGAAATACGTCCGATCCCCCCCCCCCCCCCCGTGACAGCACATGTGCGTACACCCACGTGCACATACACACAGGGGAGAGGAAACGTAGTTACGACAGTGCCAAAATGAGGGGGTCGAAGGTTACCATTACAAATGGTTCGCTCTCACGTTCACGCTCACTCACACGAACACGGGGACCCTGAACCCGTCTCTCCTGCGGCGCTACGCGATCACACATCTTACACGGGTTGAGGTTTCATTTGCGGCCACGAAGCGGGGCCCCATTTTCTCACCATCTAAGTGCCCTCCTCTTTAACCTCTCAGGCTCTGTGCATGAGCAAAACAAGTTAGATGAAGCACCGACGCCATCAATGAGAGAGAGGAAAGAAAGAAGAATGTGCCACCTCTTTAACAGCACATCTGTTTAGATCTCGAGGACACAAACCAGCAGGCTTTTCCTCTCTCTCGTAGCCTCGCTGGCACTGTCTTTTTTCGCTCCATTTCTCCAGACTCTCCCTCCCGAGCCCTGAACTCCTGCCAATAACTGCTGGCGGGATCTGATTTGCGTTGATTGCATTAACATTCTCCAGATGTTGGTAGTCAAAGATCTGACACCTCTGTCCCACAGCTGTGTTGTCACAGAGAGCGAGGAGATACAGGGCTACGTCCCCGCCAGAGCTGCGAGGGAGTGCGGTATCCTTAACGGAATACGAGCCGACGTATGAGATGGACTTGGACTGGGTTCAAAGCAAATGAAGTGTGAGCTTTAAAGAAAACTATAGAGGAGGTGTACAAGAGGAGAAGAAGGGAAAGACAGAGGGAGTTGGACACAAGTGGTTAATACAGAAAATAAATGAGCCTCGTTAAACAGAAAGGAGCTGAACAGAAAAGTGTGCAAGAATAAAAGAACAACAAAGAAAAGAGAGTAACCTTGAGAGAAGGAGGTGAGTCTGTGCAGAACAGCTTTGCTTTGAGAGGAAATACTCAATTCCCTCGACTCCGTCCAGTCCATCTGTTTGGTCTTGTCTTCACGGTGTTTGGGGCTTGCCGCATGGCCACAGGAAGTAGCCAGCCCCCCTGGGTTTTCAGCAAGGGAACGTGATCCCTTTAATAAGCCCTGAAACGGTGCTCCACCACTGCCCTCCTCTTCAAAAGTCCCCTCAGGCTCCGCTGTAAGCCCTCACTCTGGCCTTTGAGAAGGCTTCACGCTCAACGCCACACAGGGATCAACGCGGAGGCCAGACCCGGCCTCGTTAATAAAGCAGACATTTTTTGGGGGAAACAGAATTACGAGCTGCAAAACATGTTGGATGATTCGTTACTAGGGGGTCACAGGTTTTGTACGGAGTGGGGTTACCTGTACGCTACGAGAGGCTCATGGATCTTACCCATATCAGCAGACAGAGTGTTACTATCGTGCTAGTTCACCCATGTCTCCTATAAATGATGTCATGCGCTATTATTTTGTTTTGATCAGAGGTGTAATTCCTGGTAACGCAGGACTTTGAGAGACGGGGGTTTGCATCCTGAGATCGTGGTTGGGTTTATGCAACAAAATCACTTTGGCTATGTTACGAACTGTTAACTATTTGCTTGAATTGGTAATCAATCCCACAGTGGGACTGTGGGTAAAGACATACTGTATAGCTGGTATGAGGCCTGAACTGTATGGTGTGACATGGGCGTGGCATCACTCAAAATAAATCTAAAAGCTAATGCTTCATAGTTGAATGGTCTAAGATTGGAAACAGTTTGGGCATCTTTACTGACAGCCCTAGATGTGATCAAATGTGCGTGTGTGTGAGTGATCATGTTTCTACCACATTTTCCTCTCAGCACATTCCAGATCATCCTCCATGTGTTGTGCATGTATGCGTGCCATGTGAAGCCATGTTGTACTGCAATGCATCCTGTAGTGGAGATCACAACTGTACGTAAAGTGAAATAAATGAAATAGAAAGTAAGATCTGATAAAATCCCATCCATGTTCCAAAGTATTCTGTCACATATCAATGAGTATTCCTTTGTAATCGCTCAGTTCTTATCTTTTTCACTATAGTCCCTGGCTGGGATCGAGACCAGCACTTCAGATGCAGAGAGGGAACTACGCTTCATACTTGAAGTTCCTCTATATCTTTGACTGTGCACATACGTGCGCATGACTTTCTGTGGAAATTTTTTGTTGTTGTTGCATGCTTTATCCGACTCCTGTGAGATCCAGCTCAGATACTATCCTCCTCCCTTGTGGCTGTTTGAAAGAGGAGGAAGACAGCAAGCGGATATACGTGAGTGAAAGATGAAGAGCAAAAAAACCAAATATGGATTCTAACCTCAACTGGACTACAAAGCACCTGCAGAAAAATGTCAGTCCCTTGGAATCCATGAAAACAAAAAACCTCACTGGCGTCAACATCTGGTTACATGTCGTGGCTATCTAATCCTCAGCATTCTTACTGCTTCATCTGAGGATGGAGGAATACGACCGGAGGAGAACCTCTATCAGCCATCTGTAAACATGGACAACCAGAGGAATCTGAGCTATGAAAGCTAGGGGTTAGGTACCGTTTACACATGCGTGCAAAAGCACAAAAACACACCATACCGCACGCACACGCCGATAACAATGTGGTGCAAACAATCCGCCACTTTTGGGGTGCCAATTTTCACAGCGGGCATGTGCGTGCTTGACTGCATTCTTTGTCACGCCTGTGTCAGAATAAGTGTCATTTTTGTGGCACCTCCTTCACCCGAGAATGGAAATCTGTAATCTTGACTCGCTCGGTGGAGATTTTCTTTCACAAAGAAGACGGGAGGATACTTGTTGACTCTGTATAGTAATTATACAGCTCGGCCGTAAGTGCATTCTTTCTTTGTTTGGGATTCCCAGTTGTCGGGGCCTTAGATGAACAACAGAAACATCACTTGTGGTCGTGCTGACCTTGAACCGCTGGTTAAAGGTGTGAATCCAGCCGCTCTGTGAGAACAAAACCTCAGGAGCTAGACAATGTGAAATCATTAAATCATCAGAGTGACCGTACATCATTATCAGTTATTGTATTCGTAATCATTGTATTATCAAATGTTCAAACTCAATGTAGTGTAATGGTTTATTCATCCTGTGAGTCATTTTATTCCACTACAGTGGAATTCACTAGTGAGTTAAAAATACAATAAAATAACTTGGCTTCCTTTTTCTCTTGAATCCAAATGTGCACCCTCTGCACTTTCGGGCCATGTCTTTGTTGACTTTTGTAATGCGTACCATGGCACTAAAATAAGGGAAGTGCGCTATGAGATGGGACTTGAGTGTTTCAGTGGAGATTAATTGAAACCTGACCCTGTAACTCATTGTTAAATATGTTTTTATGAATGGTTCTCAACAGTATGGGTATTGGCAGCTATCTGCATGATATGTGCAGGGCCTGCTGCATGACAGCGTGGCTTACAACTATTATTCACACTAAACCCTCAACTGAGGATCCTCAAACCGGAAAAAAAGTGTCAATAACCAAACTTTGCCCACCAATCTCTGCAGAATATAATAAACCTATCCAAATTATGAAGACTATTGAAGTTCTGTATGTGAATTATCAACCTTTGCTACATTAATTCACTGTAGTAAATGGCAGACAGTCATCTTGAGGCCCCTTGATGAATTGTGGATTTTGATAGCCCTTTACCCTTGCAGACTTGGCTGCAAGTATGGTGAAGTCTTTCACCATAGCTTTGTAGAGGGGTCTCAATAGTTTTCAGAGACACTTTAAATGTGTTAAGTTTGATATCCAGAGCTTGTCTATTGCCTCCACACCGCTCTAAACATGGAGACGGCTTAGCGAACGGTGCTAACAGTGCAAACAAATGCCACAGTGCTGACAGAGCTAGCCGTGTTAACCTGGGGCGGAATCACAGGGTGGGCGTTATCAGCTGTAACTGCTGTATGAGCGCAGTGCAGAGCGGCATCTCTGAGCTAACCGGCGAGGCATGCTCACATGCACTAAAAGGTGCATGTGGCCGGCCCGGCTATGTTAATAAAGCACAGAAAAAGTACAAGGCAGACAGATGGAGAGCGGCTTCATGCTCTGCTCATGTAAACATTACTTTACTCACTATATCTTTACAACGAGTTGTTTTCCTCTACATTAATGCTCTGAATGTCGAATAGAGAACCTTTGAACTTCACATCCTTACACGATAGCAGAAGAAAAGGCAGCTTCAAACACTTTCTGTCTTGCACCATATAACACCAGGATATGTCTGCCTGTGAACCAAGCTCAATTTGCTGCTGCTCTACGTCAGAGCCCATAATTAAAACAAGCTCTGTTTTGCTCTCTTTTTACGACCATAGGCTTCAAGGTGATCCAGTCTTACAATTCATTTCTCTCTGAATGTTGCCAAAATGATGATCTTAACCATTAACATTAAAACATGACGGCAATTAGGAAACCATCTTCTTCACACCATCGATTGAATTCTAATGATTAGATTTTCTAACGAGTTTTTTATTCCAAAATATTTCATTTTGATTAGTTATATGGCATCAATGGATAGTGGGTAGAAGCTGTGTATTTTCCTCATCTGGAACCATTTTGGTTGAGTCTTAAAATAGCTCCATGGCAACAACAAAGTGGAACAAAACCTGCTGAATGAAAATTAACGGACTAATGACTTGCATATATGTGAGTGAGGAGCCACTGCAAGCTCATTAATTTCCAGTCTCAGCATCTCTGGGGCTCTCTAAGTGATCCCTTCATCATGTCGTGATGATGATCTATATTCAGCCACACACAACACCTGGGCTGCTGCTCACACTTTAAAAACAAATCATGATTTTTAGCCACGTTCGGTTCTTTCTTTAACCTCTCTGCCCCCCAGGTCATACAGGAAGCGACAACACCCCGCTGGGCCGCAGAGCATAATGCAGGAAGCCGGGTCAATCATCCCCACAGGAAGAGGAAGAGACCCTACATGTTTTCCCCAGAGATACGAAGGGATGACACACTTGTGAAGCATCGCCAGGGAGAGACAGAGCGAGATTTGAGGAGTCTGAGTGGCAGGCTGATAAACGTTCAAAGAATTCACAACATCTGCAGGAGCCGGGATCACAGGATGTTGGGTAACCGTGGCTTAGGCTGAGCTTGAGTCACAGACTGCTGAGACTCCTTAGACCAAAATGCTGATAGCGGGCCATTCATTCTCAGAGACAAAAGGAATGAGCCACCCAGATAAGTGGAATCAATGAAGTAGCAGATATGAGCGATGAGGATATGCAGTCGAGGTCGGACAGGAACGCTTCCGGCCTCGGCTCCTGGGAGGAGGGAGGAAATCCTTTCATAAGCGATGAGCCTCCACTTGAGACCAACAACAGTCTGATAACTGGACGGCAGATTAATCATCTCCCTTCATCCTTCCCTGACTTTGCTAACCTTTCAAGGAGCATCTCAGTTTAGCGGCTTGCTTATGTGTTTTCCTTTTTACAGTTTA
This sequence comes from Anoplopoma fimbria, assembly GCF_027596085.1. Lineage (NCBI taxonomy): Eukaryota > Metazoa > Chordata > Actinopteri > Perciformes > Anoplopomatidae > Anoplopoma > Anoplopoma fimbria. The sequence goes on from NC_072463.1 coordinate 16,507,154, forward strand.
GAAATGTGTCGTCCCACCAGGTTTGACAGCTCGTATAAACCGGCAAAGTGTTAATGGCCCTGCAACACACTCATCCTAGGGGCTAACGGGCTGATCAGAAACCAGCCAGTTTGTTTGCCTGATCCTGCCCCATCAACCCCCCCCCCCCCCCCCCACCCCCCACCCCAGCAGAGATCAGAGATTTTCTTTGTCTGAGTGAATGACCGGAGTACATTCTTTCACAATTAAAAAGACGTGACTATCACGTCAGTCATCTCACCACACACAAACACACAGCCCGTTCAGTTGAGATGGGTGTTTGGATGTTTTTCTTAACTGATTCTCTCCAAGTTTTCCATGCAGGTTTTTTCATCGGACAAAACCTCAGCGGACTGTTTAAATAAACGCACGGCCCAAAGGCAACAAACCGTTCAGTCAGTTACAAGCCAGTAACAACAACTGTTGAAGAATTAATATTGGCTCAAGAGAGGCAAGACAATGCTTTTGTGATTTCATTAATTGAAAAAAATTGACTTGTTTAAAGCATCTCCATCCTTCATCTTGTGTCCCTCGCTTTCTGTCTTTCTTTACATTCCTGACATGCTTGAGTGGAGCGATGACACGCGCCCATAAGAATGCCGACTGAGGGTTTAAAGGACTCCTCTGTGTCTCACTCCTCGTGTACCTCCGGGCCTTTAATCATCACAAGGAAAAAAACGAGGAGGGGGCTCACCATGTTATTGAAGGGAGCTTTTTATGCTAGATAAATCAAATGGGGGTTTATTTCTTTCCATTTCACCATGATTCTCTCAAACGTGAACATAAAACTCATAAAAATTATATTATACCCTACTTTTGGGATATTTCGCTCACAGTGTTCCTCCAAGCTTTTCCCCCGTAGCAGAGTGTGTTTTCCCAGAGCGCTTGACAGCCCAGCTGTGTGAGCACGGGAAATCACACATCTTTTGACAGGAAGTTCCATCGACTCACACACGCCAGCGAAGTCAGGAAGCTCTGCCAGCTCGGCCCGCTGGTTCATTCATACATCTTGACACGAAAGCGCAGAGCGTTAGCGGTGAGCAGACAAAGCTTTGTGCTTCGGTCTGAGATGCCGAAATTTCTGACAGGATATGGGAAAGGTTGGAGGTCAGCGGAGAACTGGGTTTAAGTTGGGATCCGTGTGGGCGGTTTTAAGGGTTAAAAAGACAGCGACTGGATCATCCTTTGACTTCGGATGCATCCTGTACGTCTTCAGACGGAGCTGAGATGAGCCCAGAGGAATTTCCTGGAAAGATGCAGATCACATGTGTTGATAGCTCAGCTTTTCAGCTCAGCTATTCAGCTCGCTTTTGTTCATTCTCTCTTCCGCGCAGAGAAGGTTCATGTAAAAGGTGACCCCTAAGAATAAATGCATTTTACTGTGCAAGCAGGGCAGTAGATCATTATAATAAAAAAATAGTCAGATTTCAAGGGCCTTTTCAAAGTTATAGAGCATTTGGGAACTCCTCTGCCATTTTATTTTGACAAGAGTCTGACCAGCTGTTTATAGGAGACCATAAAAGGACAGATATTGCAAAATGACCTCCATCGGCGCTGAAGAAATATCTTCCTTAAGTCGTAAAGCTATACAGCCTTGTACATCAACACTCGCATACAGACCCTCTTTCAAAAGGTGACATCACAAAATGAGCCTTAACATCACAAAAAGAGCCTTATTTTTCTCAGAAGGGGAGAATAGTTAGACAGACAGTGAGAAGTGCGGCAGAAATGTCTGAGGAAAGACTTATCTGCCTGGGCTTGCCCTTCCCATGGCCGTGGTCTTGAGTAATGAATGGGCCCGTGTGTGTTGGGGTGAATAGTATGTGTGACTACATGTGAGTATAGGTGAATAACATCTGTCCTGTGCCGCCTGTGGGTGATGGTGATTTTCAAGATAGGAGGGGAAGTTTCTTGTCAGTCAGAGGAAATTTGAGTTAAAGTTCAGGAAACTAACAGGAGGATCCGCTACATCACCGTCATGACTTTTGACCTTTGGTCATCCCATTCGAGGTTCAACAAGGGGTTTCTCATTTATGCCCATTAAAAAGAGTACCCCACCAATGAAGCACTCCACTTTTATAACATTATTGAACACTTATTGTTTTTAAGTTGCAGATGCATTCAGTTTTAAATTTTTAATATTCAACTTAACCAACCAACGCTGACTCAAACGACATCACGCAAGGGAATTTCACACAGCTCTCTCTGGAGACACAAAATGCTTTTTGCAACTTTTTTTTTTCACATGTGCAGTAGTAGGCTTGTCCCCAAGTCCTGTAAACAGACTTTGATGTGTATAATGAGCACAAATGAGGATAGCAAGGAAGAGGAGCTGGGGCAAAAGAATGTGTGAGGGATTGGAAGCTCAAGAAGCTTTCTCGGTTCAAATGTTGCTGTTTTTGAGGGAAAAAGCGTATTTGCTTTCTTCCCACGAGTTAGATGAGAAGATCCATACCACTCTCATGGCTGTACGCTGAATATGAAGTTAGAGTCAGGACAGGATTAGCTAAACTTGGCACAAACGGTAAGACAGGCTGTGCTTTTTAATGGTGTTTCTTTATGCTAAGCTAAGTGGCTGCTTGTTGTAGGCCTTTGTGTAACTATCAACGTTCAAGTATAGCTGTCATTCTCTTTTGTGACCTTCATATTAAGGTGATTGGTGGCTTCAAAATGAAGATGAACTTCAGATGAGTTATTCTGGGTTTTCTCTTAAAACTCCCTCCTGAAACCATAAGAATAAAATGATTCTGTGTGAGTGTCTAATGTTAAAAAAGACATCACTATCTACTCTCAACAAGGAAAACAAGCTCCGATATGGTGCGTCCCTGTATCAGTGGTCCTCTCCCACAACTTCCAGGGTCATCACCTCCTCCCTCCACCTCTCCCAGCACCCTCTCTGACCCCTCCTGCCCGGGATGCTCATCCTGTTTCCTATAGTTTCCTCTTCCCTGTGGACAGGAAATGGCTGGAGCCAACGGATACTCACACAGGGGGGAGGCGGCAGGAAGTGATCTCACTGCAGCACCTGCAACCAGGAAATAGAGCAGCCCCCAGCAGGGAGGTGGAAGAACAGGCTGTGTGCGCTAATACACACACACACACACACACACACACACACACACACACACACACACACACGCACACACACATATATTTGTATATATACACAAACAAGTGCCTTACCCACAAACACCTTCTTACTTCCCTTACAGCTGTTGGCACTGGAACCACAACACAGGAAACAGAGTGTGAACAAACTCTCAGATGCACAAGCGCAACTCCTCTTCGCTCATATTATCACTATGTTCGACTCACACGTCTGAGACATCAACTGGTGCATTAAGGTAAAAGATAAAGAATTCTGTTGGAGTCTTTCTTTCTACAGGAGCAGGGTTTTCCTTGCTCTCTTGCTCAGGCTGAGTCAGAGGTAAATAACTTCTTCATTAAAAGCTCTGATTCAATTTGGGGCATGTGTATGTAATTGTATTTGTGCCAGCGGCGTTTTCCCCCCAAGCGCTGTCGATAATCAAAAAAGTTTGAAATTCCATTACCTATTCAGGAAATACATTCCAAGGTCTTATTGATCGCGCAGACAGTCGAAATAATTTGAGCTACATTACAGTCATTTAGCAGACGCTTTTATCCAAAGCGGTAGTATATTACATATCATTCACCCATTCACACACTGATGACAGGCTACCATGCAAGGTGCCACCATCAGACTCTAACTAACATTCATGCAACATCCAGTCCACACCGATGGCAAGCCTTTGGGAGCAACTTGGGGTTAAGTGCCGAAGCCGGGTGTCGAACCACCGACCCTCTGATTGGAGAACTACCTTGCTCTCCACTACGCCACAGCCGCCCCCAGCTAACGAGGAGCGGCGTGCCACCTCGTCACGCTTGTCTCGCTCGGAATCCAGTCTACTGTTGGGTGAAGGTGGGTTGAATGTTCCCGCTGACTCCGAAATCTGATCTAAGAGCTCAGCTGATTCGTGAAATAAAAGGAATAGCTTGACATTTTGGGAAACGTGCTTGTTCACTTTCTTGCGAGTTAGGTGTAAAGACTAATACCACTCTCATGTGTGTATAAATATGAATCTACAGGGCCGCAGATTCATATTTACCTTACAGATTATCCATTATTCACTATTATACTTTATACAATAGTGTGCTCCCAGCTTTTTGGTACAGTTTACATGACAAAGCCCCCTTGAGAAGAAAAGTCCCTGTCCCAGTGGTGTAGAAGAACTACCACCGTTGGGACCGACTGTGAGCCGGTCCTTATCGGCCAACATCATTACCCAACCTCACGAATGCACTTGCGACTGATGAGGAGGAAATCCCTGCAGCAAAGCATTTCCAGAAGTGAAGAGGCTCTTACAGCAAGCCTGTTAATGCCTATGATTTACTCATCACACGCAACTATAGCATCTGAGAGTATGAAAAAGGATGTTTCAGTAGAGCGACTGTGACTTAATGAAGTTACTATGCGCTGCCCAGACCTCTTCAGTTCGTCCATTAGCCCGTCAATGGCAGTGTGCAGTGTGTGCTGTACGGGAGTGTGGAGTACGCACTCTGAATATGAATTGGCTGCGTTGGCAACAGACTACTGTACTTTGTTGCACTGAATCAGCCCCACTCACAAAGGCTGAGAGCGAGAGAGAGAGAGAGAGAGAGAGAGAGAGAGAGAGAGAGAGAGAGAGCGAGAGAAAGAGAGAGACAGATATTTGGGCCAGGCAGATAGTGCAGCCCACTGACATACATTCTCCAGATGGAAAAATGGACATTTACTCCTTTTCTCCCACCTCCCCCACCGTTTAATTAGACTTACTACAGCCAGCTCATTCCTTAGTGTGTTTGAAACCGCTTTGTATTCAGCGCACGTAAAGCTTCATTACTCTTGTGTTATTTGGTTGTCGAGTATTTTGGAGGAGCACAGTGGAAACAGATTTCTCCTTTTCCTTCTTTTTCTTCTTCTTCTTCTTCTTCTTCTTCCTTCTTCTTCTTCTTCTTCTTCTTCTTTTCTCCCGACCTACAGCTTATCTTTTAAAGTAAATCTCCCAAAGTCTCCCCAGCAGCACATTTATTTTCATTTGAACACATTCTGTCATCAGACAGTCGGAAAAGTGCAGCAGCAGGGCTTCTTCTTCGCCGGAACACCGCATTTTTGTTTCATCCCCCCCCCCCCCCAAACCCCCTCTGCGGTCCTCTTGTCTGTTGTCAGAGTAAGGACCCTTGTGATTCCTGAGATTCCAGACCGCCAAATACAGAAATATTTTTCCACTAGAGCTCTCGTATATCGGTATGTATATATTATAAACATGCCACTGTTGTTTTTTTTACGCTGTAGGCAAAGGAGTGAAAGAATAGTCAAATAAACCAAATAAACACACTGCAGATATTTATAAGATGGGTCACCCAGAGTGTTTCCTTGACGTCGCACGCAGGATTGAACACTAACACAAGAACGATGCTGCATCAGGAGAGTGGGCGATTTACTAATCTGTTGCCTTTGAAGGCTTGGCACGCTGGGCCTCTACTTTACAACACTGCAAGTTTGGATGAAGTGCAGTCGCATACTTTCACACGGCCGTTATGATTTAATACCAAGTTTCTCTCCGCAATATTAGCTAATGTAAACGTATTATAGCTCAGCATCATCAAAGCCTTGCTACTTTAAAACTGTGTCCAAGCTGATCACTTTGGTGAGACCACCCTACTGTGTTGTGCGTCCCCTCTGGCCTGCTGCAGTCTGTCTGTCAGCAGGATGTTGAGTGGAGCAATGCATCCTGGGAGGAACAGACCTACGCTATCTGCCACTACTGCCATTCCACAACCCCCGCCTCATGTGGGGACTGTATGTATGTATCACTGTATGCCCAAGAGACACAAAAATGGGCCTAAGGAGGAGGTCAGGGTGGATGAATGAAGGCATCAACAAAACATTGGACTTTAACACGGGAGACTGCTGCTGGTTTCCTGTTTATGTTTGTTGTCTGTCAACCATGACCAGGATCATTCCCCAAATGACGAATAAGATAATAAGATAACCTTAATAAAGTTTAACTGAAACCATGAAGTTTCCCTAACCTTAACCAAGTAGTTATTTTAATCCAATGATCTCTCCTAAGTCAGATGTTCTTGTGCGTAAACCTAACTAAGCCTTAAAGCCAAACTAGTTACATCACAATAATATTTATACATTTTATTAAGGAAGCAAAGGGGATAAATGTAAGTTAAACAACACAATTTACCTAACCCAACATCTGCCACCATATGCTTTTGGTCATACCAACAGACTATAAAAAGTAGATGTTGTGACTTTGGTAATAATAATGTCACAATTAACTTTCATGAAGTGAAAAATAAAACGCTGTGAAAGGGTTAAAGTTGTAAGACGAAAACACAGCTCCTCACAAATTCCCAGACCGGACAACGCCGTGGGGAGGAACTGTCAATCACATGGTAGCCACGCCCTAAAGCATACCCTGTTTTATGCAGCAGGGACCATCATTTATGCAATTTTTAGCGAGGTAATAAATCAAGTGAGAAGGAGGGTCATACTCTCTGACTTTACAATCAGACTACTTTTGGGCTATTAGAAAGAACACAACTTAAAAGGTACCTCTGCATTGGCTTCACTTTTCAGAGGTTGCTGCCTGGTCATACCAGACCAAGTAAAGCTTGTGCCACAGTGCTTTGAACTAAGAGAGGGTGCATTTTATTTATTTATTACTTGAAGGTTGTGGCATTTGTTCTGTCAAAAGATACTGAGGTTCACTTCATCACTCTGACTAATGTTGTCATCCTGCCCATAGAGGCGTCAGATCAGCGAAAATGCTCATCCATGTCGTTGTGGAGGGCAGCTTTGTCATTTAACTTGGAGGACTTGTTATGGGGATAATGAGCTCAAATTCAGTATTAATGATCCTTCCGCAGTCTCTCAACACGACACGAAATCCATTCTCTGATTATTTATTTCCTGCTGTAAACAAACAAAAGGTCAATAAACCAAGCAGTCCACTCAGAGCTCTCTTCCTGAGTGGACCCCCGTCATGAAACATGGCTGACTGCCAACAGAGAGAGGGGAAAAAAAGGACCTACAGCATTATTTTAAACCACTTCAGATACGACCAGGAGACAAAAAGGAAAGAAAACATTCTGAAAAGGGGGAAAAGTAAGAAAAGTAAGAGTAATGGCTCCAAAGTTAAAGGACAAAAGGTGCCGTGCCACCTGCTTCCTCATGCAGGCTTCAGTTGCTGCATCACTCCTTCGTGTTGTTTATCTGTCACACTATCATCGATTTCATTCGCTACCTCTCTAATTCTATGGGCGGTCAGAAAGGCGATATTAGAAATTTCGACTTGTGTTGATATTTATCGACCGCTCTTCCTCCCTCCCTCCCCCCTCCCCTCTCTCTTTGCCCTCTCTCCTCCGCCGTTTATTTTTCTCTCCCTTTCTCTCTGCCAGCTGTCAGCATTGGCAGAATGCCACGCGGGTGCTTGCCGCTCGGCTAGTGACAGATGCAGCAGCAGTCAGGCAAAAAGGAGGAAAGGAAAAAGAGTTGAAACAGAGAGAGGTCAGAGGAGAACGGGAGAAAGAGCAAGAGGGAAGGGAGACAGAGAAGAAAAAGGAAGGTGGAAGAAGAAGAGGGACCAGTGAGACAACAGAGAGTTGGCCCTCCCCATTGTGTCAAAAGGGACACGCCGCTGGATTAGGCCACGGCCAATAATCACAGCCAGATGGGCTGTGGAGGGGCGTGGACAGAGAGGGAGATTGAAAAACAAGATAGCCGGGGACATTTTCAGAGTAAGGTTACAGAGCAACTTTATTCTGACATTTCTATTTACAACCTTGTGTACGGTCTTCAAGTTAACAGCCCATCCGAAACAACACTGCGGCTGAAAGCGCTACAACTAATTTCCTTGCTAGATTGCATCACTGATGGGCCACATCTGTGTGGCATTTAAGTCGTGTTGGCCTTTTTCCTCCCTTATTAACATTCCGGAGTCCATTCCTGATCCACTGACACTGTGAGATTACCTTGACCCAAACATGGCCGTTTCCCTCGAGCTTGGACACAAATTGCAGAAGTAATTTCTGTTTTTGAAGGAGCGACTTGTCGGACGTATAATATGAACGGATCAAGTGTCGGGGGCTCCACATTCGCTCTGAGAGTCTTAAGTAACCTCAGTTACCAAGAAAGATACTAAAAGAGAAAGGGACCAAGAGAGAAAACATATCAGAAACAGGTTGAGGAAATCACCACTGAATTATGTGGAGAAAAAAAATACGCCATCAGTTTCTTACTCTCTTCTTCTCAGCACTTGAGGCACCCTCTCCCTCAGTTTTTGCCAGCAATACCTCCATCTTTTCAACCAGTAAACAAAACAAAAATTAGCATGTTTGAGCAGCTTTGCTTTGCATCACATGCGTACAATTGTTATGAAAATGAGAAGTGTAACACGTGCAATCTGGCCTATTGAATCGCAGTCGACAGGCCCATGAACTTGGCCAAGGCTTGCGTTGGGCCAACAAAGACCCAAACACACACAAGCAAACAAACAAGTGAGCTCATACAAAGCCTCACGCCCCCTCCACACACCACCTTGGCTGTTCTGCCTTTATGTCATTGTTTTTCTCCCCGTTTCTTTTGCCTCTTCTTCTACCCCCATCTGTTGTGTGTGTGGACACGGACTCTCTGTGCTAATTCACTTCCTTTGAGACCATCTGCTGTGTGACTTTCTACAGTAAACTGAGCCTGGCCGGCCGTCTCGGGGAGGGACGGGGCTGTGTGTTGTCACCTGTTCAGCACGCCGCCTTCTGCCGGCCGGTATCGTCTTTCACCCGAGGCTCCGTTCATGGACGCAGAGGGTGTGACGGTAAAGGGTGTTTGTCAAGCATTAGCACTTCACTTATCTGATTTTAAGCCCCTAATGACTAACTCATGTCTCAGAGCACCCAGGCAGAATCATTTCAGTCTAATCGTGTCTCCTCTACTCCATGAGGAAAAGTGTTAAAATAGACTTTTTAATTACAATAACAACACAGTAACTAGACAATTTGCGGGTCTGCTTGTTCGCTGTGTTTAATGAAGGGTTTTTATTATCTTGGTCTCCATGCCTTCAGTGTAGAAACTGATATTTAAGCTTGGGGCATGGTCTTTTTCTTTTTTAGAGTAGCCCCCACCAAAAGAGAAAAAGGTCCCCATGACTCCAAATTTCCCTTATCTACATATTGTGTCTTCTTAGCGAGCTTGCTAAGGCTAAAAAATAGTAAGGCTACAAACACAAATCGCCTAGTGTTGTTCAGAGTTTTCACAAAGAATACATCCATATTATAATGTTTCAGTTTTAGTGTGGTTTTAAAACGAAAACGATCTATGTCCACACTAGCCTTTCAGCATCGTTGAAAGGATTTCCATACATACTTGCAAGCCTGAAACAAATATCACATGACTATTAATGCACAGTAAATGAATATCACATGGCTATTAACGTACACATCCTGTTCACACCTGGAGGTGCAGTTGTAAACAGGAAGTAGATTAATTGCTTGGTCACAGAAAATATTACTGAGTATCATAGTACACTAAATCGGTAGCGATTCCAAACCCCCGCCTTTTTTGGAGGTTAAAAACTCCGGGGTAGTGTGGACGCCAGGCATAATTTTAGCAAAACAGATGCGTTTTAAAATGGAAACGTAGTAGCGTGAATGTAGCCTAAGAGGCTGGGACTTTGGTTAGCTGGGCTAACAATGCTACCAAAGATGCTCTATAACATTACAAGCTCCTCCAATGGTTTAAAATGGTATACACGTCCTGTCTCTTAAGTAAGTGTCTTCTGTGCGTGTTAGCATACCCCCCATCTCCAAACCCCATTTGAAAGTGTTGTGTGGATGGATGAAAACAGAGTAGGTTATATTTGCTTAATGTTTTTATCCTTTCCTTTGCTAACATTATATATTTACACAGCTAACAGCCATATTTAGCATTCAAAAAACTTGGTAGCTGGGCGTTTGCAAACATTAGTTGCCAGATATTGCCAGAGTGTGTTGCTGAGACAAAGAAAGGTTTCTAACAAAGTTTAAGTTAGGAAGATAGTTGGCCTGTGAGAAATGGGTCCAATATTTATTTTGGTGACTTTGGAGCAAAACAATCAGTCATAATATGTCTTGAGGTTCATTTCGCCCGTTGAAGTTAATAGACTCTGTCTCTAGTCTTTAAAGGGGGTGGGTCAGTGGCAAAACCCACATGACACACAAACAGGAAACTGAAGGTGACACTTTTACCTAGCTTATTTACTGACAACTAGCTGTTAGCTTGCTGTTAGCTAACGCTGACACATCGCTGTTGAGTAATTGATTATATATTTCAAGCAGCTTGCTCAATATTGAGGCCTACAAAGAGATGGTTTTTCATTTGCTGAAAGACCGAAAAAGGGTTAACAATGAAACCGAGACAATCCTCACGACTATTCCCTGTGAATTTAATTATATATCAGGTCCCTAATCAGCTAACTTAATTACCAAAGACTTCATTATTGAGCATGTCAGCCGCACAGAGGTGAACCGAGATAATAATAGCAGAACAGCGCCATTCAATTACCAAGCTCAGCAGGTGATTTTCTCACAGCACCAAGGGGCCAGACTTTGCCTTCAAAATGTCAATGGATTAGAAGCCTCTTTTCTCAAAGGAGCTATTCACAGGAAAGAAAGACATATAGGAGTGTTGGTGATATTACCAGCATATATATCGCTTCTAAGTCGACACTGTAAAAACGTAACTCATGAAATTTGTATGAAAATGAATATGCTTTGAGAAAAGACCTCATGATCTGTAAAGCAACACAGTTCCTGGCTTAATCCTAATGGATGTGTTCCAGCGTGTGTGCTGGGTTGTGGAAACAAACGGCCCGTCTCTGCTCAGTTTCCTGCCTCGTTTCCAGCCAGATCCATTTCTTTTTCCCCTCTCTCTGCCTTTTCGACCTTCTAGCTCTCCAACCCTGAGCAGAGTTGGATTTCACCAAAGCTCAGCCCAGGTTCTGCCATCTGTGGCTTGTGCTTTGACCCTTTTCAATGGCTCAGGAAGTGAGGGATCTAAGCCACAGCAGAGTCTAGGGGGACGAACCGCATTACTGCCTGCCTGACTGACTGACTGACTGACTGTTGACGTGACAGCTGGGTGAGGGAAATGGTTGACGTTCCATTGCAAGAGGATTGGCAAAGGCAAGAACGGACAACGTGCTTGATTGTAAGAAGCGGCGATTTAGTGCACACACAGAAAACACGTGAGCGACACATGCATGTGTGCACAGATGAACGCACATACCGCAGCAAACAAGCGCGCACAGTAGCGACTGGAGTCTTGCAGCTGTTGACAGTGCAGCATAAGAAGCTTGTGTGTCTGCGAGCATGACCCGATGGCGGCATCCCCGCTGATAGCCAGAGCCGAAAGTCACTGTCTGCTGAACATCTATCAGTCCAGACCTCCTCCTCCTCCTCCCCCCTCCTGCTGTCCTCTAGGAGCTGATAGCAGCCCTCCATCCACCCCCCTGTCCAGGCAGCCTGTCACTGGATTGCACTTTCTACCCTTTAATCTTTTTTAACAGGGCAAGCCGAGTGCAATTTATGACACTGCTGTCATGTTTGGCCCCTGTTTGGTTTCAGCACAAGATTGTAAACAAGCAGCAATGTCGGGGACGATACTTGCGATGCCGTGGGTGAAATATAAATATGACATTGTTGGCTGTGCTGTTAGCGGCTGTGTTTCTATGGTGACACTGTTGCTACAGGGTGAGTTGCTTCACCATGGATTGCAGCATATACCATTGCTTTCAGTATATTTAAGATAAGTATAATTTAACTTCAACAATCCCTATGTATTTCGTAAAAACTACACCATCTAGTCTTTAAATAGTAACTTTTCCTTATGTTCCATTCATTACCCTCTTGTCCCTTTCTGTACACATGCTGTGGGTTTTCACCGCCATGTGGAAAATGTGTGTCTTTCTTGCCGTTGTGGCACATCATCTGATTTATACAGTAATCTTGTATAAATGGAACTGTTTCTCCTCTTTCTGCTCGCTGTGGACGAGTGTGCAAAAGTACCATGTGGCTGCCTGAGTAGTAACTCACTCACCCTCCACCCCTCCACCCCTCCAGCGATCGATCCCAGTGCTCATTTAGTCCGATCAACCCTTATGGAGAATCAATCTACAACTGATGCTGCACTCATTCAAACCCATCCATGTCAGGAATAACAGTACTGACTTCCCTGATACGGACGTTTCTCACGCGATAAATGGACGGGCAGATGTGGCGGACCCTGGTCAGGCCGGAGTGCGTCTCTTGTATCTGCGTTGCATGTTGGGGATGTCGGATCCCCTCTGGGGGAGGATCGGCCGGTCGGTTGCTGATGTGTTCCTGCGCGGTGAGTTAGGAGCCAGAGAGTCAGGGGAGAGCTAAAGCAGAGGGATGGTCTCCATCTGTCAGCCTGGCCCTCTCTAAAGTGGCCATCACTCAGGATTGATTAGCCACGAGCCCATTAGCCCCCTGGCTTTTTCTCTCTTTCCACCTCTTTCCTTTTTTTTTTGACTCTCTTGTTTTTCCCCCCTGGCCATCAATCTTTCTACCTTTGGCTCACAACCATCTCTTTACATTTGAAGTGTCTCTTGTTATCTTTCTGCTTAGCTTCCTGAACTCCATCTTTCCTGTATCACATCACCTTTTTCCTCTAAAGGTCCCAACTGTTTCTCTTTCGTGCACTCTTATTCTTCCTCCTTCTATCGTTTCCTCTTTCTTTCTGTCTTGATCCCCCAGTTGGGAGGCTTCTTTTCTCTGATGTGGTGTTCACTCTCACTCTTTTTCAAATCCCTCCCTAGGACTCACCAGTACATCACTCCTCCTTCCTCTGCTGTAATACAAGTCGCCTCAATCGACAGAGCGGTAAAAATCACATCAGCGCCAGGGAACACCCGGACGCTCACAACCATTCCGCTGTCATGACAACGCGATGCTCTGGGGCGTGGAGACCATTACTCTGCCCATCCATTAAGGTCATTGTCCTCCGGGTTATCAGCCTCCTGGGGGGGGGGGTGATGTGAGGTAGCTGGAGGGGTAGAGGGTATTTATATATACTGTATATTAGGTTGGTGATGGGGGGGAAGGGCTGGGAGGAGCGCTTTAGTGACAGGGTTAAGGTATGGGGTCAGTGTAGATACTGTGATTTGACAGATTTAAGCTTTTCTCTTTTTTTGACACACAAGCAGCCACCATGAGATTTACACTGGGGGTTTTTAGCGACCTTAATTGGTTGAACTGCAGTGAAATTTGGTACAGATATCCACGGTGCCCAGAGGAAGAATTGCAATAAGTTTGCAGATCTCCTGACTTTTCATCTAGAGCCATTATCAGGTCTTTTTTTTTTTTTTTAACTTTTTTTTTACTCTTAAAAGCTACTACCAACAATGACCATCAAGCAAATGTAAAGAGTAAATTTAGCGCTGCAATGTAGCTGAGTATAATTAGAAATATCTCAATTTGTGACTAAGGTACAGTATTTTCTACCGTTTGCACTGAGGGTGTCTGACTGTGTACGGCCTCACAGTATAAAGAGTTCCCTGTTACATTACATAAGACTCCTGTTGGACAGACATTAAAGGTTAGTGACGACCACGGCACTGACAGGAGGTGGGCAGAATGCTCTCAGAAGAGGAGGTGACCCTGTGGGCGTACATGCTTTCTGACAGGCCTAATGGCCCCCTGTGTGAAGACGTGGCCTTGGTGACATACAGGCAGGGTGACAGCGTGAGGAGAGCTCCTGACCGTGGCTCCACTCCTGACCCTCTGATAAGCCGGGCAGAGAGCTGATTGAGTACTAACCGGTCTGTCGTCAGCCTTTCCCAGAGTGCTGACAGCCAACTTCTACTTAAAGAGGAAGCTCGTCAAAAGCAGGACACCAGGGCAAGAAGTCAACAAACACACACACACACAAACACACACACACACACACACACACACACACACACACACACACACACACACACACACACACACACACACACACACACACACACACACACACACACAAACACACACACATGCCAACGAGGCACGCCTCAGTGGTCTGCTTACACTAAGGTGGAGAGGATGTGGCAGTAGCCCGCATTCAGACTAGAGGGCACATCAGAGAAGCCGGTGTTCCCCGGGAAGACCACTCGGCGTCGGCGCGTGTCCATCCACGTAGACCCCACCTCCTGGTACCTCTGGGGACTCCACCAGTACCCGCCCCTCCCCCGGTGTGTGGGGTGGAGAAGCTGTGCAGCTCCGGCCTCCAGTAGCGCCTCGGGTACAGGGCCTCGTACAGGCTCAGGTGAGGCTTCCTTCATGAGAGGAAGTGGGGGGATGGGAGGGAGGCAGAGACAAAAAAATCAATACATCCATAGCATTACTCATTTCCTCGCTGTGTGGCCTTTTTTTAAATCACAGGGCACGCACACTGAAAGGTCTTTTTACGTGTTCTGTATTTCCAACTAGTTGTAGGAGACTAGAAGGATGTTGAGTGCAGGGAGCGCTTTTTGAACCATCTTTTATGGAGTGTGACTACATGAAGCAACAAGGCTTCCAGGTGCTGGGGTGTCCATGACTCATATGCCAACAAAATAAAATTAACCCTTCTTCTCCTCGGCTCAGCTTCACCCCCGGTGTGTGAAGGAGAGGTACCGCAGGTCTTCCTTCCTGCTGCTGTCAGGCTGCACAACCAACTCTGCTCCCAGCAGACCACATTTCCTTTCTGTCTTTTACATGTGAAAAAACACACGCCGACATCAGCAGTGTTGTCACGGTGCCAACTCTCAAGCTAGTGATAAGTGATTTAATCGTTGGCACCCCACATCTGTCATTAACGACACTGGACCTGTGACAAAGCGGCCCGTTACTGTAGCACTGGAGGAGAGGATTAGAGGAGGTAAGAGGGGCTGAAGGAGTCGAGGTGTGTGTGTGTGTGTGTGTGTGTGTGTGTGTGTGTGTGTGTGTGTGTGTGTGTGTGTGTGTGTGTGTGTGTGTGTCGCTCAGTGGCGGTGTACATGCCCGACCAAAATGTGACGGCGGTGTGGGTCCACTTAAAGCTATCTGGTTACAGTGGCGCTTTAATGAACGTGGTGATGTGAGACCCGCCGGCCGCAGCCACAGACAGTGGGTAACTTTAGAGGCACGCCTTGGGATACGATGGCATGGAAGTGGGCCCCCCAGACCCCCACCCATTCATCCCTACACCCCTTCCACCATCACGCATCCACCTGGGGGGGTGGATGCATGAGGCCCATTTGGCTTGAATGCACTCTCTCTCTTCCACACACACACATCCTTCCTTTCCTCCATCTCCTCCCGATGAGAGAGTCCTGATCCATCCACATCCACCCGAGACAAAGAAGAGAGCCCTTATAAAACCATTGGCAACACAAAAAACTAAAAAAAAGAGCCAGTAGCATGGTAGAATATGTATGCAGTTTTTAGCAGGAGAAAGTCGAGTGCGCTTCGACTCGTATAGTCCCACGAGGCGCTGAATACATTACATCAAAGCATACTGCTGGGAAAGCACAGACATACACACACAGCAGCGTGTCTCCAGTTGCTTTTGAGAGTGCCTCTGTGGATGTTTGAGCACATCCTGTATGAGTGCCGTGTCCCAACCAGGATGGTTGATGCGGGTATCTGATTTCACGCGGGCCTCTAATGAAGTCGGCGGTGTGTGTGCGAGTGAGAGAAAGTCTGAATCCGGCCCCGCCAGGAGAGGCTGCAATCAGACAGCAATCAAAACAGCAACCGTCTTTCACTCCCTCCGTCGCCCTCGCTACCTGCCCCCCCCCCGACTCCTCCGGCTCACACAGGGTGAAAATGACTTTCAAAGACGACGTGATGAGATGCGTTTTTCATTTCAGGTCGAGAAGTGGGAAACAAAAAAACTTGTATATTGACAAGTGGCTTTTTTTTGTCATCCAGATGAAACATTGTGCTTTTATGCAACAGCGCTGGTTTGTGGCTATCATTACATTTCAAGCAGAGATGCTAAGAGGAAGCATAACAACCATTTTAAGGATGAGCTGGATGGAAGCGGATGGCAACATTGTATTGCTCAAAATCCTAGATTAAAATTTTTAAAACAAATGTCAGTAAACCAATGTCACCCTGGCAATACAAACAATGTCACACTTTAAATTCCCCACAGTGAGAATGAAGACAAACATTGGCAGCCACTCTGGAATATTCTGCCTTACTGAAACCTGTTTTACAAACACCCGGATCATGTCGCCGTCCCAGTAAAACACGGCGACCTTATTCAAAACAACCCACGTCCTCAATTATGGACACAATGACTTGGTGTAAAATCTGCTGAAAACAGTAAACAAGGTCCTATTAGGGAGCAGAGACGTACCTCAAGATGTAATTAGCCACATATTCGGCCGTCTCTGGAAACATTGCTGCCCGTGATGTCTTTGACTCTGCTTCTGCTTCTTGAGTATGTGCACTTGCTGTGAAGTATCTACACTTGTGGCTTTTTGTACTTGTACTTGGGTGTGTTCTTTAGCCGTACCAAAGGGACAGTGTGAGTGTGTGGCCCTCTTTTAGCAACCGGAATCCCCCCAGGTGAAATAAGCTTGCGCACATCTCAAGCTAAAATAGAGTAGCGTCTTTTTAAAGCCATGTAGGGACTAGTAGCATGGATCCTCAGGCTGGTTTTGCCCTTGAGCCTAATGATTGAATTTTTTTCGATGTCACTTTTGCACTTTATTACTCATTGCAGCAGTTTGATTTCCTACTTTTTTTGTTGCGCAAGTTTTTCAAGCATGCAGATCTCCCTGCAGATCCTAAATACTCAACTCTTGAGTTAACGACGCCTGCATAATTGTCCCCCAACATTGCATTGTGACTCAACCTAATACACATCGGAAATGAAAAAGGGTTTTTGAGATTTAATGCACTGTAAGCCCACTCAATGGGATTACATTCGAAAAACTATCAAACGTGATTACGGCGACATGCAGTAGATGGGACTCATCTCTGGTCTCCATCCCGCCGTTAAGTATCCATCCCAAGAAAAAAAAAAAGTTTCACAATGGGAAGACACCGTACGAGATGGCCTCGATAACGCTGAGTTCTGTGGCTGCATGTCAGAAGAGAATGGAGTCTGTCTTTTGAAGAGAGGAGCTCTGCTTGAGGAGAAAACGTAAGCTTGTTGTACAGCGCCTTTTTTTTTTTTTTTTGCCTCATTAAATCTGCAGACATGCCCTAGTTTTTTTCCTCTTCCTCCTCCATTGGACTCCCGTGCTAGCGAGCAGATTTGGTGAAGGATGAGAGTGTGTGTGTGTGTGTGTGGGTGTGTGTGTGTGTGTGGGGGGGGGGGTTTCATTAAATATCCATACACCCCGAGCCGTTTTCTGCAGTCGTACTCGACATAATGTGAGCATGTGTGTAGGATGGTACACATTATAACGTGAGCTGCACGGTCTCTCTCTCTTCCCTTTGGATTACTGCTCCATCCTGCTGTGGTTCTTGCGAGTCAGCCTGCTCCCTTCCATCCTCACAAACACACTGATAAGCCGGTCCTTCTAACCTCCCCCATCCCCTGTTCTCTTCTCTCCGTGCAGTCCTCCTTTAGTGTGACATTGAGCAGCCCAGGATTCCTTCTCTGCCACACCCAGCTCCCCCCACTCCCTCTTTTCTTTGCCTCTCCATCACAGTCTGAAAGCTGTCAAAACACAGCGCCGCCTTCTCCATATCAAAGCCCGCTGAAAAACACAGGCACATGTACTGCAGCTCGGATTGAATTCCAGAGCGAGGCAGAGAAATGTTTTGACTCCGCTACCAGTGTTAAAATCAAATATTCACACTATAACCGCACCAGAAAGCTGTCACTCTCCCACAGTCACACTCCCATATGGAGCTTGTTTACGGCCTCGTGGCATCGACTACAGTGGCGCTGGCTGAGAGTCTCGCTGAGAGTAGGGAAGGAGAGATGGGTATAAAGCCGCCGACAGAAGAAACCCAACAGCTGGCTCGGTCGGATAAAGGCCGATGGAAAACCCCACAGGTCTTTCTCCCCCTTTCTCTTTCTCTCTCTCTCTCGCTCAGATGCAAACTCACCAAAATACCCGGTATCTACTGCAACAATTACAGACTTTTAAAAAAAAGAGAGACAGAGGAACAGAGCACAACTGTTGAGGAACTACAGAGGTCAGTTTCGATTTGCATTTCGAAAATGGAAAAAAAAAACACAGAAATGCTCAAAATATCTCAATGTGATAGAGAACAAAGTGAAGTGCTTCTGTTTTCGTTGTGTTTGTAGACAGGCCAGCGGCGTGGCTCTGTGGATGGCAGTGGTGGACTGTGGTTTGGTCGGTCCAGCAGTTTTCTCAACTAAACGGCTGGACTGTCATGAATTTTGTGAGAGACATTCATGGTTCCCTGACAGTTACTCCAAATGATTTATTGAAATCTTGTCTTTTTCTTCTAAAGCAATCATGAGGTTGGCACTGGTAGATTTGACTGAAAAATCGCAATTGTTATTGGATAGATTGCTATAAGGATAAAATTCTAATGACTTTATTCATCTCTTAACTTTTTTATAGTGCCATTTTGTCAATTACTTTTGGTTTAAGACCAAATTTCAGCAGAACTTAATCCCGTCAGACTCAGCCGTACTTAGTTTATTGGTAATTAACCAATGCTAGTATGCTAACATACACAAAACTATGGCAAACGTGGTCAACATTGTACCTGCTAAACATCAGCATGTTGGCATTGTCATTGTGAGCTTGTCAGCATGGTCACATTAGCACTGTGTCTAATGCTGCGGTCCACACAACTAGGAACGTGAAGCTTTCTGACATCCTACCAGAAAAGTACAATAAAACGCCACATAAAGTCGGAGTACTACTTGTAAACTCTGGGCAAAAATATCGACCCTGAATTCTTGAACTGTTGTTTCACGTCACATAACAATGGAAGAGGACAATGAAAAATTGGAAAACATCAACCAAAAAGGTTATATAAAATTATATAATAATAATATAACATACTATCAGGCATTGAAACCTGTTCTACTTGTAAATTGGTGTCAAAATAAATTGCCAGTGCTATTATGTAGCTGGTTATGTTAAACAATCTCTGAAAGTTATCTTCTCTGCCCAAAAGTTATTCAGGAAAATGTTAAAAAGCCCAGGCAGACAGTGAAGAGGCTGCTGGCATGACCAAATTGATCCTGAAAAACGCAGCCCTCCAGTTTATTTGAAAGAATCTCAACTTTTGCCAGACTGCAAGGCAAGAGGCTGCAGTAGTGTAAATGCTAACATGTTCTTGGTGGATTACTTTGTAATGCGAAGGCCATTTTTTTATACTTTTTATCTCACGATCGTTAAAAGGGAGGATTAAATAACTGCTGCTGGGATAACTTTCCAGTGTTGTAAAATTATTCAAAAAACTGGACCTCTTGGATCGTATTTCATCTGTCACCGTTACCTTGACAACCTTACCAATACCAGTGGCTTAAATGTAGTTTCAGGGTAAGGAAGCATTCTGTGAAAACACACTTGACAAGAACCACCTATCCAT
The DNA here is from genome assembly GCF_027596085.1 of Anoplopoma fimbria. Lineage (NCBI taxonomy): Eukaryota > Metazoa > Chordata > Actinopteri > Perciformes > Anoplopomatidae > Anoplopoma > Anoplopoma fimbria. The sequence continues at coordinate 16,526,783 of NC_072463.1, forward strand.
CCTATTGTGTAAACATGTAAACCATCAGGAGTCCTGCTACACATTTAAACCCATTGGGATTGCTCTGCTGAGTGTCAGTGATATATTTATGTTATTTTCTTTACGGTCAAAGTCAACTTTATCCCCTATAAGTTGCCACTGCGGTTTGCAGAGCTACAAGCCTTTTCTCACTTGGTACCGAGTCAAAACCAGCTCCCTGGAAACATTCATCACTCCCATGACTTAAAGAACATTTGGGGTGAGCGATGACTGCAGGGTATTTTAGTAAATATTTTACAGTGCTGCTCTAGCACATATTTAATCATGGCAGGTGAAAGCGTATTAAGGCAGAGATTTTTATCACCTAACAGATAAAAAAGTTTATTGTAATGCTGCCAAAAACATCAGCTCCAAAAAACAGTTATAATATACAGCGTAAACAGATATAGGTTATTATAATGGCAAATTGCCCGAAGGTATTCCAATGCTTATCTAACTGTGGAAAAAAAAAAGTTTTAATTGAAGTTTCAAGCTTGAGCTCAGATCACTATCAATAAGATTAATCTGTTAAAAACATTATATCCAAAATACCATCAAGACAAAGTAGGTAGTGTTTTAAAGAGGGAATATTTTTGTTTATCCGTCAGAAACTACTAACCGCAGTCTGTTCTGCAGGATATTTGTCATTTAGGAAGTGAGGCTTACTGTTTCAAAAGAAATCCATTTCAAACAGCTGACAGAGACACAGTGCTCTACTTCCACATGCTATCCATCATGTTAGAGGAGACAACTTGTAATTTCTCTCAACAGTACTTCACCAACCTGCTAATTACCACACTTAATAAAACAGTTTTTTCATTTTTCAGTTTGGGGCCCACTGGTACACATAGTTTAGGTGACAGTGAAGAGGCAGCATGATAAGACAGATAAGTCTCATTTCTGGCAGAATGAAACTGCAGTTGACAGGATTATAACTGCAATCAATGTTGTCTAATACAGTCGGGTTGGGGGGGGGAAATGCGAGGAACAAATTGAGTTGTCTCGTTTACAGTGATGGATTATGTTCATCAATGCAGCAGTATGTCTCTGCAAGCTGTTTTAATTGATTTTTGAAAAGAATGGGAGTCTATGATTTCCACGAGATAAGGTGAACTTGCAATAGATTAGACAGTGTGAGCTTCTGAGTTTGGCAAGCACAGAAATGGGTTTAGACTCTTTGTAAAGAATGTCTCCCTCCATCTGTTTTGCAGCACATTTTCAATTTGCATATTACAACACTTAAGTGGAAATTCAAGGAGTTTGAGAAAGCTGAATTATCACAAATACATTTTAATGTTGGTACATAAAAAAAAGAAGATGCATTCAGGCAATTTTACTTTTCGAATAGACCTTGATGTCAGTGATCTTTATAGCATGTCCCCTGGCGGCAACATTTTGGGTCTGAAAAGTTAAGCCATGCCATTGCCAGTGCCGTAAACTTGTATTATTTCTAATGGACAACAGGGGGCGACTCTGATTGTATTCTAGATTATCATAAAATGAGCCTTCTCTCACTTGATTTATTAGCCCAGTTCCAATGGAAAATATGCGTTTATGGTCTCAATCGGCAGTGTTTGGCTTTACTTAGCTTCGCCTTGTTGTGACATTTCTGGTTGCAAAAAAACAAGATGGCTATGTCCAAAACGCCGAAACTCAAGGTTTCAAAACCTTAGCTTGCAAACCTTAGCTTGCAAACCTTAGCGGCTGATAAAAACACAACAGGGAAGACATTAGAGGAGACAAATACATTATTTAAAAATAACACATATATCACCTCTCAGAAGAATCAATGAAATACCATAATACATTAAGAGTGCTTGTGCATTTTTTTTATACGTAATCTTATTACATCCTTGAATAGTAGTTTGTTAAAACATGCATAGATAGATTTGGGTTATTTTGCCAAAATTTCATAATTTAGCTTTAGATGTGTGCAAATGCATCACTATCAACAAGCCCTTACACATTATATTACGTAATTTGATCTATTGTAATTAATAAAAATTAATAAAAATCATTCAGGGCCAAACAGACCATTTCGGTCACCAAGGTCATGTCTTTGTTAATATTTCTGGGAATTAGGGAGTTTCATAACATGAAGATGATCTCATATTCTCGTCATGTGGGGGTTTTGTCATGGCTGATGATATATTTTTAGATAAATTCACCGAAAATGGGTTTGTATTTAGGCAAAAGATTGAGTGGATATAGACAGAATTTAGTTTTCATCCTACTGATATTAATAGATACCAGTAGGATGGTGCCGTCGAGCGGTCAGAGGAACTTCACCCACCAATGGCTTTAAATGCCAGAGAGCTGAGTCAAAGCCTATTCGCCAAGCGGCAAGGGCACGCAATCTCCTCCCCCTCAGTGTGCTGCCAACCAAACCATCTATCACCAAGCAAACCAGTCTGCAAAGAGGCGGGTTGGGAGGGGGGTTGAGATGATATGACTGGGTTCTTATATGAGTGTGTGTGTGTGTGTGTGTGTGTGTGTGTGTGTGTGTGTGTGTGTGTGTGTGTGTGTGTGTGTGTGACATGATTGTGCCGTCTGATGTGATTTCATGCTCCTTCTCGTCAGAGGTGTCTACGGTAATGTACAATGACTAACAGAAGCCTGCTCTAAAGCCCTGTCACTCACCCGTCCCTGACTTGCCACACACTGGGCTTCCCCACCCCCCACACACACACACACAATGGCTGCTCTTGTGAAATGTGGGTTTGAAATGTCTGTCGCCATCTAGTCATTTAAACCTCTTTCTGTTTAAGGTCTATTCAAAAACACAGAAAACCAAAAGCAAAAAAGAGGAAGTGTTTTGTTTTTTTTTCTCCCATCTTTACAGTGGCATTTCCAATTGGTACAGTAGTAGGTGCAAGAAAAGTCCCCTACTTTTCCAGCCCCCGCTGTGACAAAGACTTGGGTAAATATGCAGCTACGACTAAGAGTAAAAAAGTCCCTAAACTAACAGAGCTTTAAACTAACAGACATTTAATCTTTCTTTGTTGCATCAGAGCGGACAGACGGGACAGAAAACACACACTGGCTTACCAAAATCCTCAAATCCCACATGCCACTTTTTAAATGCGTGTTTCAACGGCAGAAAAAAAGTGTTAGAGGACTTATAGATTTCATCACTTTCAGGTCAGAGATGTCATGATTTTAAATTGGAAAGATTCTTAGGCATGGAAAAAAATATGATGATCCTCCGTTTATATTTAGTTCTGAGCTTCATACAGCGGACAGTAGATTATAGACGTTTAAAGAAGCAGCGCTGCCCATTGTCAACAGTCAGTAAAACATTATGGCTGAGTCGCATCTAGGCCCTTTTGTTCCTCAGACAGTCAAGTTTAGAGAAGGCTTAACCCCAAGGGTCTTTGTGGTGCAGGCTTTCATCCACATCGCTAAAGCAGTAAACGTGGCCTCCTGTTGTGCTCCCTGGGAGTCTTTGTGGGAAGCTCTCTGGGAGTCTGGTTAGTCAAAGTTTGTTAACCACAGTTTCAAAGACAAATGATTCATCAACGTCATGTTGACGGAGGGTGGGGGGGGAGTTTCCTGATGAAAAATCTAACAGATCTGAATGGGAAGCAGACCCACTTTGAGCAGATAAAAACATTTTCTACTTACTGGAACTTGCTTGTAAGGAGTAAACTAATAAGAAGAGCTGCCAATCAAGAGGTGACTCGCTCTTAATGTCTCTCTTGATGGTTTGGACTTAATTCCCTTAGCTGAACTATCACTTAAATGGCCTACACACACAAACACACACACACACAAGTAACACAAAGGTAAACCCAACCGCAAAAATATTTTGGACTCAAGAGCAAGAGCTCCGTAAGTCAGGTGAAGCAGTATTACGAGCTACAAAGCCTGCATATGGAAGAGGACGGCATGGACGGGTCAAACAAACAAATGACTTTCACCCAGGGAAACACTGTTCGTGTCCCGTGTGAAACCAAAAGTCAACGTCAATACTTCACTTGCGTAACAAACTTTTTGTACTCAAACCGAAATGTTTTCCTAAACATAACCGAGTAGTTTTGTTTTAATTCAAAACGTCAACTGTGAATGTAGCGCAGCGTTACAGTTGGACACATAGGGCTACCCAGTGCTTTGAAGTTTAGTTGTTTCCCTCTGTTTCTAGTGTTTGTGCTAAGCTAAGCTAAGCTAATCGGCTTATGGCTGTAGCTAGTGGTCAATCAATGTCCTTATCTAACCTACTGGATTTTAGGAACTGCATTTCCCAAAATATTGAATCATTCAATTAAAATACCCCAGAGGGAGAAAGTTGTGACAAGTTGGAGATGTCAGTGAGGCTCACTATTTTGTGTGAAAAAGCAGCACTGTGTAAATGTAATTTGAGAGTTCTGCCGCAATATCAGAAGCTTTTTTTGTGTTTTATCCACATTTAACAAATGTCTATTACAGGCGCTGAAACACAATTACTAGATGTGTGACATGATATATGGGTGGCAAATCTGCTTGTCTTTAAAAAAAATATTTATTTTGGCAAAAAAGTGTGGCTGCTGGCACATACACAAACTATATACATGTGTTTGTTAGGGTGTGAAAGCACTGCACTCATACTGTCAACTCATCATAAATAGTCGAAGTAAGAGTCAATAAGAAACAGAGACCCAAAGCTCAACCACAGCACATTTTTTATTTATGACACAACTTCACTCTCAGCTGCTTCACATCCTCTTCTACACATGAGTTGGATGGAGTGAGGGGCCACATCGTGAGTCACATTTGCCAAAAGCTGCTTCGCTTCGCGCAAGTGTGTGCCTCTGTGTGTAAATAGGATGTTGCTTTAGAGTCATCCAGGCATGTCTCGGCCATTGGCTAACCTCCACACACTGATGTCACCTCTTGGCACAACTTTGTGATCTTTGGACCTGATCAGCAATTCCGCCACAGCCCACCAATCGGTTGCAGAGGGGGTTTTGACCCGGCGAGGTGATGTCATCCAGCGGGGAATGCAAACAAGTGGGCTGCTGGGGCGCATGTGTGTCGCTGTGTGTGTCAGTGTGTGAGTTGTAGGACAGCGGCTGTACTGCAGCGGTGTTGATAGAGCTTGACTGTTGTCAGGGCAGTACAAACAGCCTGCCAGCTGTGACACTGTTGATATTTTTTCACTGGACAAGCTGTATATTTAGTGCACTCACTGGTCGCCATGTGTGTGAAGTTACTGGGACAATGTTTGTTATGGTAACAGCCCACTGCAACCTTTTCAAACTCTCCTGTATTGATTTAAATCTCAATTGTTTTGCTCATTTAAAATTGCCTTTTCTTGAACTGCTTTTACACCCTGGTTCAACAAACTGATAAAAGTCGCCATGGTAACAATACCAATGAACTTTACTTCGCTTTAAGTCACTACTGCGTGTGCCACTTCCTGTCTGGAGAATGCTGCACAAATATGACTCAGTTGCTCAGCAGCAATGCAAAGCAGCATTCAATTGCAGGTTTGAGATGAATGTGTGAAACTCTAACCACTGCCAGGGGAGGAGGGGGGTAGATGTAAGGTGAGGTACATTCAAGATTTAAACTGTTGATAGTGCAGCGCTGGCATCGTGAACCTGGCGGGGCTAAATTCCTCTCTACTTACACTGTTTATTTTACGGCTGCTTTACACTTCGACGCCCCGTGTGGGTTATGGCTAAACACACTGGTTTTGAGGCGGGAAACCAAGTCGCTCATGAAACCAGAAACCGGAGGAGGTCTTAGGGAACTACCTAAACAAAGCAGAAGAACCAAGTGTTATTTGTGGCAGATACAAAACTCTACAACCCCAAAAAAAAACGACTTCACTTTATTTCCCCTGCCCGCCAAAGGGTTATTTGAGGATCAAACACTGAATGAGAAGTGATGACAAAGCCTGTGGTCTCTCCCCACACTTCTCGAAAAGAATAATTAGCGCTTTCACTAATCACTTTTGTTATGCGTCATAAAATACAAGCTTTTGGTCACGGTTTGCATAGTGCTTGCTCCTACTCTAGAGAGGACTTGCAGCTTCATGGAGACGGGGGGACTAGCAGGGTGGGGTCGAGCAGAAGGGGCTCTGAGCCACGAGGAGACGGAGAGGAACCACAGTCTTTGGGTTTAAACGCTGAAACTGTCAGAACCCTGGCCTCATCTGTGGCTATTCTACATTAGTGGTGTTCTGCTTTGGAAAGTCCTGCCGCCTGCAGTTTTTGATTCTTGGCAAGATCAGTGTGCCAGAATAATGGGACCTGGAGTTTGTGTTGGTTGGCAGTTGCAGCAGGCTATCTGTGGTGTTAAAAGTATAGCTTCAACCAAATGCCCCTAAAGAGACATAGCTGACTACTTAATATATTTAACCAGGTTTATTTTTTAAAGTAAAATCAATTTTTTCTCTTTCTGGCTAACTCTGCTAGCTTGTCGCTAAGACACTAGCTGCGGTCAATAGATTGTATAGAGATAGAGAGAGAATGATTCAGTCAAATGGAAAATCCCCGCAAGTGTCAGATCTGAATGGGACTTTGAAGTCCTCTAGAGTTAGATTTACAGATTTGTTCTGCTATGGATCTCAGCATTCATGGCAATCGCAGAAAAAAAAAAAAAAAGTCAAAGGATGTCTGATATTCTGCTGTACATCTAAAAGTCGGTTATGAGATGTAGAGATTTACATCTCTTTTTAAACCTGTGTGAAAGGTTAACATTTTATGCTTTGTTGAATATCTCTGCAAAGCCTTATTAATCTATTATTTCTCAAGGTCTAACATCTTAGTAATAAGCGGCATGCCAGAAATTACGTTTTGGGTTTTTTTAAAATCAGATTGCACACAATAACACCCAGTGACCTTGCAATCATCCCGCCAAGACTAATTATACAGAGCAGTCGTGTCTATATAGGCATTGTTTAAGCCTGATTTAATGGCTGTGTAAACCACTACAAGGTTAGTGAATGGCTTCTTAGTGGCTTCTCCCACAGCATTCAACAGAGGCCCATAGAGAATAGTCCCAGGCAAGCCAAGGGGAACATGCATGCCAGAGTAGGCAGCACCCGGCAACCCAAATATTAAAAAGGCCATTAAGGTTTTACTCTACCTAATAAAGAGAGCGGCTTCCTGTTATTCCACCCTTGCCAACCATAGGAACTGCATGCTGAGGCTTGTTTTCTCCTTCTCTCCTCTGTGTGTTAAAATGTCCCGAATCATTAGGATGAGCAAAGTGGCAGTAAAGCCATCTGTTTTTACAGTCTGTCTTTAAAAAGCGGCAGGGATTGAGCTCTTTTTTTGTCACTTTTATGGACTCCCTTACCTCATAGACCAGGCCATTCAGAATACGAGAAATAACTGACTGGTGGTACAATTTTGACTGAGTGACAAACAGCCATTGATGGCTTTCTCATAATAGATTAATCATCCCCAGAGATTGTGCCCAAGTCTAAGGTACAGTACAGTAGCAAGTATAGCAGCCATAAAGGCATGGGGCATGCTTGAAAGAAACTATTTTGTACAAAATGTCCTCCAAATACATCTGAAGATGAAAGTGTTTATGGCTGTTCTGAGCAGCCATTTGAAGACGCAGTAAAAAGCCTGCCATAATAGAGAGGGCAAGACGTGATAATTGTCCAAAAGTGGTCAACGGCTCCTCGAAGGCAATCATGGTGATGCACTGGGTTGTACACACAGAACCTGAAGGACAAAATTGTATGAAAAAAAGCATGCCTGGCCATTTGTTACTTCCGTAAAGTTAAAGAAATTGCTGGACCCCTGTATTTGGGAGGGTGATGGAGAGGGTTTCAGGAGCTGTTTGACGATCCAACAAACACTTCAGTTGAAGCCTGCTGACACAATAACAGATGAACGGTCAAGGCACAATGACATAATGAAGTAGTATGTTCCAATCCAACGTACAGTACCAGTCAAAAGTTAGGACACACCTTCTCATTCAATGGTTTTTATTTATTTTTATTTATTTCTACATTGTAGATTAATATTGAAGACATCCAAACTATGAAGGAACACATATGGAATTATGTGGTAAACAAACAAATGCTCAACAAACCAGAATATGTTTTATATTTTACATTCTTCAAACTAGTTGAATGAGAAGGTGTGTCCAAACTTTTGACTGGTACTGTATATGCATACAACGATTTGTATGATGACTCAGGAAAAGTTATTCTTCATGTAACAAGCTTTTTCCTACAAATGTCCAGCAACATGGGCCAATCTATGCTCTTATATGCCTACAGTCTTTTCAAAATAAACTTCCGTCTCCAAAGGAAACAACTTTGTTAGGTTGAGGCAACAAAACTACTTGGTTAGGTTTAGGAAAAGCTAGTTAAAAGCATAACTATGGAAATGGCATTATGTAAGTATGGATGTTACGTCACTAATAACTCAATGATTGGGTTGAAATGACACTGGAAATTATGTGACTAATAAGGTTGTGACTTTTAGCTGCACAAGGGACACAAAACGGTCTCCTGGACAAAAGTCTGGTGTTTTACTCAGCCATCTACCCCGACTTCCTCCCTATGTGGCGTTCTGCGGCTCTTTATACTTCCTTGTTTAAGATTACCTGGAAGAAATGCAAATAGACTTTGTAGGCTATATACAAGTTAAAGTGCATTCATTTCCATAAGTTTAGCTGCAAAAGATGTATGAGGAAAAACCTGCCCAACTGTATGCATACCGGACGAAACATTACATACTAAAAGTAAGAAGAAAAAAGTATGCAATTTGGAACGCAGCATTAACTTTTATGAAATTGGGTTGCAACTTTGAAGTATCTCTGTGTCAGTAGAGTGTTTGTTTAATGCCTGTAATGTCTCATGGCACAAGTGTTTGCCTACACCAACAGACACTGCTGTGCATTTGACCAACTTATCAAATAAACAGTTTCCGCTTCTAATTTAGGTCATTCGTTTCATTTCTCGGTCGTGTGCTTTCTGTTCTCTATATACCTCTTTATAAAGCCAGCAAGAAGGTGTCGTTTTACGAATGAGGAACCAATTTATAAACCCTTGCCCCATGAGTTCAGGGCCTGAGATTAAACTCTCATTATTCAGAGGGGATCTGTGAAGGGACTAGGGACTGCCAAAGACTGAAAAGCTACCTTGTTACAAACCTCATGTGGAGTGATGGAGAGAGGAAGGAAAAGGAGGGTATAGTAGTAGTGGAGGCCCACAAACCCAATCACAACTTAAACAGCAGGACTTCCACCCATCAGCATCCTCATGGCTCTCGCTCTCTTGTTAATTGCCCCCCCCCCCCCCTTGTCTTCCCGTGTGCACGGGTAATATTGCTCAAAGAGGTGCCAGCCTGCAAAAGCAACACAAAGGAGAAGAAAGAAGATTTCTGCAAGGTCTAATCCTGGGGAGCTGGAGAGAAGGAAAAAAGGGTCGGCTGAGGTTTCTCTCTCTCTCTTTGTGCCTGTCCAACAGCCCTGTTTCTTGATGAAAATGTCCCGCTGGATAAGGGCATTAGACGCCCGCTCTAATCCCGTGTAATTTCCCACAATCCCCTTTGCCTGCATCCTGCCAAGGAGGCCTTCGGCGCCCCGCTGAGCCCCTAGCTGCCGGTTTTGGCGTTCCCACACCCCTGCTCAAGCAGCGTTTCCTCTGCCGGCGGAGAGGAAACAAGACACTCTGTCTCTCCATCCCTCCTCCCTTTCATCTGGCTTTTCCTCTGAGCCAAAACAGCAGCAGAAAGTAGCGGCCAACTGACGAGTGCGTCCTCAGATTGTGACCTTTGGCAGAACCGAGCCTCGGAAAAGGCAGCAGAAGAGACAGACAGGTTTTAGTCATTAGCAGAATTAAAACCATGGTCCACTACTGGTTGACCCAAATCACATCTATGTGTGTGTGTGTGTGTGTGTGGTCTTGTTGCATTGTTGTCCTAACAGTGTGTTTATGTGCCAGGCTGTGTACATTTGCCACTGCCATAATCCCGTACAATCTCCTTCTTACGTAAAATGCTTTATTATCATCTTTTTTTTTTTATCACTAGGCGCATCAGAGGGTCAGCCAGGGAAAGAGCCGAGCTGACTGCCCTCTCGTCCAAATGTCTATTTCAGAGGCATCCAGCACAAGTGATTAATCTATTATATATGCTTTGGTGTTCTCAATAGTCATGGAAGCTGATGCTGAAAGGGGGCTTTGGATAAAAGGCACGATAGCGTAAAAAGCACATTGGTTGCTAATCAATGACCCATTCAGAGGACACACAGAGGAGAACTCTTCTGAAGACTTAGATTAGAAGTCGGCACTTGTAATGTAATCTCGTCCAAGACTGATGCCTCCGTTTGATGCTGAGTTGGTGTGGATAAAGAGATTTCACATTCCTCCTCTTCCTGTGTTCAATACGTGGGTAGGATGATTGGAGAAAGTATTGTAAGATGCTCTTTGCGTACTAAAAGTTAGTGAAACTTCTCTGACTTGGTAAAACAACATTTAAAATGACAGAAAAAAATGAACCGTGATGAAGGGTAAAAATACATCATAGTGACTAGTTTAGTCTAAAGTGAAAAACACAAAAGAGACAAATGACAATGTGGACATGCTGATCTTAAGATGGTATAATGTTCACCTTGTGGACCATTTTAGTTTAGCATTTTAGCATGTTAACATTTGCCAACTACCACTAAACCAAAACACAGTCGAAGCTACTAAGACTATTAGTTTAGCAGGTATTTGGTTATAAATCAGTTATAAATGATTGCACAAATGAAACTGTTGACCTGGTGATGACATACTACGAAACCAGGGTGGAAACAGTGAAGTTATTCCAATCCTCTGGGCATCATAGAAAGCTGGTACCAATTGTTTTATTCAGTCCATCACATAGATGTTGAGATATATTAATCCCGAGCAAAGTCGTAAACAGACTGACGGACATCGTCGTCACTAGAGTCATGCCTAGCGAGGCTCAACAAACCTCTGGTTTTGAAGAGTAAAGCCAATAAGGAATTGTATTAAACTTGCATTTCCTCTACTGACCAGCAGGGGGCGACTCCTCTGGTTGCAAAAGGAAGTCATATTGTATAGAAGTTGATGATAAAATTACCCTATTTCTCACTTTGTTTATTAGCTCAGTAAACAGTAAACACATTAGTTTATGGTCTCAATGTCTAGTTTCAGGTCTTCTTCAATACAGCATGATGTTTGATAATTAAATTAAGGTCCGATTTAGAGTGAAATAGACCATAAAGCAGGGTATTACTTAGGGCGGGATTACTGTGATTGACAGGTAGCTGCTGCTGCTAGAGCCCTATACGGTGTCTCTAAGTCACTCATTACCCATTCTCACTATGGGACTCTTTAGTTCACTGGTTGCAAAAAGTCAAGATGGAGACAGCCGGCAGTCCACAAACTAATGGGTGACGTCCACATCTTGGTAAAAAAGGTAATGCTGACACTGCTTTCATCATCTGTCTCCTGATGCCAAAATTAGTGCGTTGAAAGAGTTTCCTAACACTGATCACTATCACTGATGATTTCATGTATTGTATGTTTGTTTAATTTGTTATTATGAAGTAGGGGATGTCATCATGTACAGACATATTGTTTTTATGTAATGAAGTAACCGTGCAAAGTAGCAAATTGTCCTCACGTGGCCTTGCAGATATTATAAGAACATATGCAAAGTGGGCTGACTTTGTTTAGTTTCACACATGTGACACCCTCTATATGTGTGAATCTCACAAGAACTGAGTTTGAATGTAATGAGTGTGTGTGCATTTCTCTATATGTCCAATCAACACTTAGTAAGCATCTAAAAGTGAGCGTTATCAAACTCCATTCCTGAACCGTGCTGGTCTTGTGGGCGTGTGTTTGTGTGTGTGTGTGTGTGTGTGTGTGTGTGTGTGTGTGTGTGTGTGTGTGTGTGTGTGGAAAATGGTTCTGCATGTGTGTTTTGATCTCTCTAGCAGGCAGCGACACCTCTGCTGCCTCCGAGCTGCTCTGCTCCTGTAAACACAGCGGTGACTGCTCAGTGCCACAAAAAAAAAAAGCATATGATGCATATGCAGCGACTAGACACACACACACACACACACACACACACACACACACACACACACACACACACACACACACACACACACACACACAACACAAAAGGGCCGTTAGCTTGCCCCCAGCTGTTTTTAAACCAGACTGAAAACTATTTATTCATAGTAGAATGCAAACTGAAAAAAAACAAAAAAACAACATTGGTTAGAAGTCATTGTTTTGTCATATCTTTAGCTTGTTCCAATTCCTAATTAGACCTTAAATCACATGGAGTAATCCAGTGAATGAAGATTAGTAATTACACAGGAAAACTGTTTTTAGGAGGCCTGCATCACAGGTCTGACAAACTTCTAACCTTTTTATTAATTTCATCACCAGACTTGTGTAAATAAACTGCAGGAAAGAGTTGAAAGGATATTGCTGGCAAGTGTTGACATACCAATGTCCATCCCTCTGCTTCCCATGGATATTAAGTTTTAATGACTACAACAACAAAAAATAAACAACACCGCGGTTATTGCCAAGAAGTGCAGTTATTGCCAGTTGTCTAGGTATTTAATCCAGCAATTAAATTTGATTTCAAGTGTCTTTCTAATCTGCTGCTCAAAGCTCTTTACAGTTCAAAGTAAACATTCACCCATTCACATACAAATTCATACAATGATGGCACATCCTTTGGGATCCAATTGAGGTTCATATCTCGTCCTAAAGAATAGGGGATCATAACATGTGTATCATGACATGGTCTAGTCAATAGCACACCCCAGAAATTGACAGCATGTCGTTTAGCAATGCTGAGTCTCAAATGTCAGTCAACCATTGAAACAACCGGAGAGACTTGAAGCGTAGACGTTGTTTTATAAACGTGTTCAAATTTATCTTCTATTGAAAAAATTGGAAAAATCCACATCCACAATAGTAGTGTATATTGCATAACACAAAAAGTGAGAATTCAAAATTCAGTTTGACTTTAAATTGTTGAATTTATTTACTTTCTGGAACATGTGGGATGCAATTTAAAAGACAAATGCTACAATTTCACACCATAACGGAGCTCCAAATACCTCCCCGCGCTGTGCTGTGATTGAGCAACCCTACATGATAGCCATCTGTAGATCAATACAGGATGAGTGTGCTGCTCTGGACTCCCTCACTTCACACCAATCACCGCAGACTACCGGGGCTAACCGCGGTCAGTCTAAATGGACAAACCTCAATGAGGAAATCCACTCGAATGAGACTGCAGGAGCTGACTCCAGTAAAGAAAGTTTCCTCTCGGGCAAGTTCACTTTCATCACTTCCCCCTTGTCTCGAGATGCCGTTTCTTTCTTTAGCCATCTAAGAAAAGCTTGAGCTCAGCGAAAAAACTAAATGTGTTGCTCTCATTTCCTTCAAGATTGGCTGCACCGGTGGAATGGGGCTGGAATAGCGAGTGTTAAGCTTTGGTGGTTTGAAAATTTGTATCGTAATAGCCCCTAAAGTGGAGTAAACATTCTATGTATGCAGGAGAAACGAAAAAAAAAAATGGTTGAACCTCTTGGAGAACTAATTTTGATTAACAGCAGATGTATAGTTAACCAGCATTTCAGTGTTTTCATGTAAAATTTGTTTGGCTTGGAGTTAATCCCCAACACACCTCCTGTGGTGTGTGTGTGTGTGTGTGGCTGCTAACGGGGCCTAACTGGTGGCATTGTGGGAAGTCATCCCGGTAAGATGTGGCGATAGCCGAGAGAGAGTTGTTGGAGCCACATGTAATCACACCGCCATCGTGTCTACTGTGTGACTGTAAATCATTGAAGCCATCTGAGCATTGTGATCGCATGTGGATCTTGTTCAGTGGTGTAGCCAAGACACTCTTAGGGAGATGGGGGGGGGACGACTCCTCAATGCAGGTTTGTCCCCATTATGTTGTGGAATCCAAGATGGCGGCGTCGTAGGCGGAGGCCACCGCGGGGACTGTCTCTGTGGTCTGCCGCAGTGGGAGCGATGGGGAAACATGAGCTGGCGAGATCCACACATCTTGCTCTGCCTCCAGCCTCTGATCCGACTGGAACCCTTTGACGGGATTTCGACACAACCTCCACTCTGCGTTATTAAAAAAAGCGTAATTCATGGCGCAGCTCGGGAGATTCCTGCGGGGAGAAAATTGATTGAAATCCATATTTGAAAGATCACTCAACCCGAGGACCGCGTTTTGACCCACAGAAGCAAATCCCACCATCCACCTTTCATCTTCTCCATCCTATGATTTCAATCAATCATCCTCCCACATCTTTCTCCTTCTCATCCCTTCCATCCTGCTGCTCTAACACCCTCCCCTCCAAGTCGCTCTGTCCCGGACCCTGTGGATAACAATTGAATTAAATTGGTGGCCTCTTGTGTCTCTAAGCTCTGAGACTGTTCGCTGTCTTTGGGATGTATGGTATGTGGCTAACCCTCTAACCTTATCTGCTTTCTGATCCTCTCCCTGCTCTGTCAGTCATGCCGGCTGGAGGTCAGGGGGTTCAGATAGCGCTCGGCAGCATCATCAATTACGCCCCTTGCCGGCAGCCGGGCTTAAAGCACGATCAATGGACTGCACACACACACACGAGCTAACAGACGCTAAAACACTCCTCAGACCGTCTAATCATGGCTTCACTGCGACCTAATGAAACACACATGCATCGAAGCGCTCATACACGCAAACGACCGGCAAAGATACGTCTGACCTCCTTCATGGAGGAGATGCGCTGCCGTCCGGCGCCTCTTAAAGCTTCTGCTTCGTCCCGACCCATCATACAGTAGATGGTGATGCGGGGAAAGTAGGCTCTCTTTCTGCGTGTGATAGGAACACCTTTATTCTGTGCTGTTACAAGCACCAAAGGGGAAATACCCCGCAGTTCACAATGTGCAGATGTTGTTCCTTTAGCCCGGGGCAGCACAGTCAGCATCGTATGCATTTGTTAACATAACACTTCCCTTCAGGATCTAAGCTTTTGAACATACACCAGTGTTTATTCACTGATTCTGAATGGGAATTAATTACTTTTTCCTTTTAAATATAATGTAAAAAGGTTCCTTTTTGAGAAAGGGGCCAATGTGATAAGTTTGAGACAATTACATAATGGATTGTGCAAAAACTCTGCGAGGCCATAAAATACTACTGTGGCTGATGTTTTTGGGAATTCATATGGTTTAAAAACATCTGCTATCAGACCCTGAAAATGAACCTGTTGTTCAGTTTCACTAGAAGTATTTTCCGATTCATAGCAGAGAAACGGTGGCTGCAGAATATGTTCACTAGCAGAAGCCAAAATGTCTGAGGGCAAAAGTGAAAAACATATTTCAAGGCTGAAGTTTGATGGCATCAGAGTTGACTAACATTAATAGCATTTCAAGAGAGAAAAAGTAGTGCATTTTAAAATGTGTTTTCCGACCTGAAGAGAAAATAAAGTGTCGACCACCTCTATCGAAAAACAAGATACGAAAGGAGGAGATCTCAGGACAGGAAAATATGTCTTAATTCAAGATTTACAGCATCTGCATTCAGCAAGCTCAGAAAAGAAATGGAAATGTCCATGTTGAATTTAATTCAAAAACATTTACTGTGTCACAATAACAACATTTATCAAGGAAACTATTTTGGAGCCTTTTATGAATAAACTTATAATGAAAAAATCCTTATTTCTGGAAGGTTTTGTAAGTAGGAGTCATTAAACAATCTTTTATGGAAATAAAGTGATGGAATTACAGTCCTCTTAGCAAAATAAAACAATTAGTGTGATTCTGGTAATCAGCTCATTAGGCATGCGTGGATATGAGGATAGGTTAGCTTAGCTTAGCACAAAGACTGGAAACAGCTAGCCTGGTCGTTCCAAAAGAAACAAAATTCACCAGAACTTCCTAAAAGGTCACTAACATGTTATATCTCATTGTTTCAATCCATCTTCTCATTATAACTCTCCGTAAAGAAACCAAGCGCTTTTCCTCAAATGTTGAATTATTCGTTTAAATTAGTAGGGAACAGCCAATATATCTGTGAAAACACAGACATGCACACACAAACACAGATCTTCCAAACCTTGGGTTGTATAAAAGGTCATAGCCATTTTATATTAGGCGGTGTATCTAAAGATGACTGCCCCCCACTGATTTGAAATTAATAGTTAAATGGAGGGAAGCTGGATTTAATCAAGATTGAACTTGTAGATCCCCGTAGGACGATCTCAGGAGGTCTGCATGGAAACATGTGATATGCTATCTTTTTATTGGCCTCATTACTATTTATTTATTACACCCTATTAATTCACACTCATTTATCACATTACATGTTGCCCCCCCACCACCATAGCCAGAGAAAAGCTTTGACTGTCCTCCATTTTTGGGGCCTAATCTTAATTAGAAACCACTGTAGGGGAGATTGGGGGTAAGAGAGAAATAGAGGGGGGTAAGAGGGAGGTAGGGGAGCGATGGAAAGAGAAAAGACACAGACACGGGGATGACAACTTAATAAATCAAAATATGAGAATATCCGTTAAAACCAGACAAGCAGCAAATCACTCATACTCCGCACACTCGCTCTGTTCTTCAGCGGCGCAGCTGCGTCCTGGACTGCATAACACATTTTACAGGCGGAGGCCACGGTAGTGTACGTGTGTAAAAAGGACAAGGTGAAAGGTCATCCATTCAGCAAAGGTCACAGAGGAAGCCCTGTTTGACGATATGATGGGGCGAACCCGATTAGGTGCTGAATGCTCGGGACAGACAGCAACGTAAACAGATATCAGAGCGGAGAGAGGGACACCCAGCATGTCAGCACCACACCGAGGGGGGGGAAGGGTGGAGGCCACAGACACCACGACGGGGACAGAGGCCCGAAATGTCAGTGTTTGGTTTTGGCTGATAACGGTTTATTACAGCCTCACCAGCATTCATTTGACTCCTGATGACATCACACACAATAATTAATTTCCTATCATAGACAAAAACTGTAAATATTTGGTTTGTTTGCAACTTTACCATAAAAAAAATTGCCGGCCAGCATGCTAATGTTAGCAAGCTAATGTTAACATTATCAAGGGCTGTAAATGTAATTATTAGCAGACAGTTTGACAAAACAGTCAAACAAATCCAGCAGGTACAAAGCAACATTGTTGATTTGAACACAAACAGTGAATCAAATAAAGTTTTGTACTAGAAAACCAAAACAATGAGCTGAAAGACATTAAAATGCTTCAAAGATATGAGGGGTGCTACAGAGTCCAGTGAATATTCTTTGTTGGCACACCAGTGACATCTGTCACATATATTATACATGTCAATGTAAAGATACAATACAATGTTTGAGCTGCTCTGATCAAGAAAGTGAATCAGATTTTAGTCTGAATGAGCCTGCAGGAATGTATTAAGAGTGACTGGGATAAATAAGTCAATGATATTTCCAATGAATGAGAACAAAGCACAATCAATGAGCACATCAAAGATGGGCGACAGCAGTAGCCTCAGTAAGCTTAGAAGACGCCAGATGATTATTTCACTGACAAAAAAAACAAGACTGAAATGCCTTTAATGTTAATAAAATATGGCTAAAAATACACATTTTTTTCAAAAGATTAAAATGTAGGTGACAAAGTGAACACAGACGATGCATGATATGATTCAATCACCTGCTTCCTGGCTTTAGTCTGTAAAACCTGCAATGACACCTGCTTCACCTTAAGGTGCTTCTAACCTAAAACCAGTATGGCTTTAACTGGTTTTAGTTTTAGTGCCACTGAGATTTCTCCACCCTGAAGACAATAAATTCACTTAGAAATTTGTCATCGTGAAACCATGTGTTCATTTATTGTTTGATGACATAGGCATGTCAAATACAGTTCAATAGAGAGAGGCAGCTTTAGAGCAAACATCAGAAACAAGCCGTTTAGTATCGCACAGCCTCGACATGACTGTGTGTACTGATGTGTGTGTGTGTGTGTGTGTGTGTGTTAGGGAGGGGTCTCCTCAATCCTGTTTCACATTACCCTTGGACCTTTATGAGATCACGCCTCGGCCGCGCCGCAGATACCATCGTGACTGACAGCTTTATTGCGCGAGAAGGAAAACAGCATTTAAGAATCCGTGTTTTGAAATCAAACTATTATTCCAGTCTACGAGCTACAGCTCAGCTTAACGGCCGCCGACGTTCGACCGTGCTCCCTTTAATGGAAGGGAAATTTGTGAGCTGGCTGACGTGCGGCCCCCTCCTTGCCGTGGCAAACGCACGCCGCGGCAGCTTGTGTCTGCCCGCCATCTGCTTTGAATCGTGAGCGGTTGAGACGGGGCCGTGGTCAGGGGAGGCTTGGGTCTCATCTGGATCTAACTGGGCCGTCCTGAAAAGCGCCCGATGCCAGAAATGGCCAGAGAGGGGCGGGTGTAGGGGAAACGGAGGGGTCACTTTTATTACTCCGGTATGTTACTGTATGAGATATTAAAAAGGGGAATTCCTCTGGAGTCAGCCTCCCAAATATTGGTAATCAACTGTATTGTCAGTTTCTATAACTTCCCTCTGTATGTGCAATATTGCCCTCCACTCATCACATTAACAAAGAGCTCACCGCATGAAAAACAATATCGCTGCTACAACAAGTGAATGCGCATCCATAAAATTAATTTGCACTCTGGTTTTGTAAAATAGATTCACAGTTTGATAGCTGGCTGGAATTAACACTTTCCTCTTCCACTCAACAACATCTAATCTACAGCTCTGTGCCAACTCATCTTCCTGTTTAAGTTGCTTGGGAAATAAACAAATAAGCATCAGGAGACGGGAGACGGTGG